>NC_051131.1:13849053-14086004 GCF_014839805.1 Manduca sexta | reverse complement strand
TTTTCTTCGTGGGTGCGTCGGAAACTAAATGTGTAATCAATATATACACAAAAATCTTACGAGATTCATATTATGTTCTACCTACATATAAAGTATTTTTGTACCATAAAAACATCAAGTTGAAATTTTCAAAAAATATGAACGTAAACGTATTATTATACGTTTATTATATTATATATATGTTTGTTTATTTCATTTTTATCATTATAGATTGCCAAAGAAATTATATATTAGAAAGAAAAAAAGCAATATTGGATTCATTGCAATTTGGATTACAGGCAACCACAATTCTTAATAGTTAAAAAAAATCAAATATAATATTTAAAAAATTACATCAAATCAATATACTTATTTAAATCTAACATTTCATGAATATAGAACGTTTTATTAGTATCACAATGTTATAAATTAGCAATATTTTCTAAACAGTTTGCTTGAACGAAGATAAAGATTCGTGGTAAATGTCTAATATTCATTTTCCTAGAAAACTGGTTACAGAGAGTTGACAGCCAAGGGACAGGAGAGTTTTTTCTTTTGAGTAGTCTTCACATTCAATACCAGGGGAATCTCCCTGCACGGGGAGTGCACGGGCCCGGAGAAGAGTTAAGAGGAAATTTCAGGGTATGGAAGTGTGGGGGAAGAATAATATGAACCCTGTTATAGGATGAACGAAGAGAAGTAGGGTGAAATATTCGCGATGCCTTATTGGTCAGTAGAATTTATTTAGAATTTAATTATCATTAGAACGATTTACAGATCGCATTCATGCATATTACCTATATATTGTGTGCCCTTTCGGAAAACTTCACCTTTTGCCACTGTCGGATTCCCACCTTCTTTAGTGAGTCATGCCTCTCTCAGACATATGCATAACTATAATCAACCCAATGTGATGGCCATCACAGTGATAGCAATTTGCGAAATGCGATTGCAATGCGGTCCCGCGATCCCTCAGTCCCCAGCCCCTGGGTCCGCGGCAATTCTTGCAAATTCATTTTGACTTTTTATTTTCGACTGACGCTTTTATTTGTGTTTGCTGTGAATTTTAAGAAACCTGGACGATATTTTTTGATATTTTTATTTGTTTACTAAATTTGTATATTTGTATTTAATAATTTCCGTATTTGGTTTTAAAATGATTAAATTTTGCGCAAATTCTCATGTCATGTTTAGGCCATTTCCTTGTCGTTTCAGCTTTTAGGTTTGTAAGTTGGTTTTAAAGAGCTCGTGTGTACAATTGTATATTTCTATATCCACTGATTGAAGTATTTAAAGTATTTTTTGTGCGTGTCAGTTATTTTATATTCGGTAAGTACAAGAAAACATTATTAGTAACTTGAAATAGCCACTAAATCTGAAAGCGGCTTAGTGAAAAAACACACTAGACTTGTATTATTTTGATATGCTGTAGATTCAACATATTCAAATACGAAAATAGAATAAACTATTCTTAGATTAGGATACTGTCACATGGAATGCTGGAAAATATATAAATACTAGAAATTTTATAGCACATGATGTTACAATGCAATTAATTTGAAATAAAGTAAGGCATAATAAATTATATTATTTACTGAAAATCCACCAGATAAAGTTAATAATCGCTTTTCGATGATGTCAAGCAATCACTGTTGCGTTTCTATAAAAATTATAGTCAGATTGATTGGTAGGTATTATAAGACTTGAATATCTAAAGTGTGTATTTATTAATTAAAATTGCACATCGCTCTTGAAATTTGAACAAAGCCTTCGTAAACGAAAATGAACTAACACAATAATTTAACATTTCCTACGATTTCTATTAAAATAGATAATAGTTTTCAGTGTGACCTCGCCTCAACTCGTGTGTTGATTTTAAAATACTCTTTTCGAGTCATATTCCACAAGGAGCAGTAACAAGCTAGAGTGGCTTTTACATTTTTATTTACATCACAACCAATTTTTGTTGTAGATGTGTGGGAGTTAGGTTTTATTTTATTCGACATAAGAGCTATATTCTATTGAGAACTACTGAATAAGTCAAAATAAGCAATAATGTAATACAGGCTTACGTTTGAATTTACGATGAAACAGAACTACTAAACTCTTAACTCTTCGAATACTCTCTGTATTAGAAGAATTAATTATTATAAATATTATAATTAAGAGAAATTTAATTAAGAAAAACACTCGAACCCAATAAATTAGGTCACAAGAATGCCAAACAAACTTATCTACACATATTCTACAGCTCTGTTTACCCATTAAACGACAGGGATTGATGATAAACAAGCCCGCGGCTTCATTAACCGAAGTGGCATTACGCGGCAGCACTGATGCCGGTTTTTCCAAAACCAATTTATTTAATGCTCTGATACGATTGATAACTTTCGACGATTCGCAACTGCGTTTTATATGAATGATATTAAAATGCGGGGTTATTGTACTTGTTTTGTTGATGTATATTTGCGTTGAAGGTAGAAATATCTCGTATAATTAAATGACAAGGCGAAGAGATGCGTGTTGATAAGGCACTGTCATAAACAGAAGTAACAATAATATAAATATACTGGTTGTAGGTCTCTCATATGTGAGAGTCCGCCCGCAATGCCTATCTCTGCCGGCAAGCAGCAGTGTGTAGTCACTGTTGTGTTGGACATTGTAGGCAGTGTAACTACTGGATAACGCCTCATGTCTCAGGATGGCGAGCGCAGTGGAATACCAAATAATAGTTTGTAATTCAAGGTGTTGGATGGTGTTTCTACTGTTTATGGGCGATCGTATCGCTTACCATCAAACGAACAGCACGCTCGTCTGGTCATTCAAAGGAATAAAAATGAAATATACTTTTCGAACTGATGTATCACCCTAATACAGTACTCGGCAGTAAACATTACACATACATAGAGTTTAAAAAGAGATAGCATGTCGGTCAACTTCGGCTTCATAGTGTCATATCTATCACTTACACATATTTAACTTCATTCAACTAAATTAATTTTGCATTTAAAAGAGTTCCAACCGGCCGGCACAATTGTGTCGACTGTCGAGAGGTAATCATCTATCAGCCGACATTCTGTTGGACCCCACTCCACTTACTATCAGTGGCGAAGGATGAATTTTTTCAAAAAGTAACCTGAGAGAGACATTTATTTATTGAATGACACACCAGCAGCATATGCATTAATAAATTACAAATAACACCATTATACAAAAACTATTCTGATGCACATGCCCATTAAAGGTATGTACAACATTCACACAATACGAGTAACAATTATTATACAATTTTATAAGGCAGACACTAAAGAGAGTAATTTAAAAGAACAAAAATACTATTAAATTAAGAGAGAATTAAGAGAAAAATATATATGTCGTAGTGAAAACTGTTTACTTGGTTATTTTTTGACATGACCGGTAAGGTATCACCGGTCTATATTTATTTTCCAGACAGTTATTCGATTATTGAAACACTTCTTTACTTCACTAACAATTTACTGCATAGCAACACTAGCGGAATACACAATGTGCTCGGTTCGAGCGTCCAAATAAGACTCCTACAAAACTTCTACAAGATTGAGCTCTCGTCGTTCGGCCGGTCCTTATATTGACAGCAGTCGACCTTCCTCTCCTCTTCTAATACTTCCTCGATGTAATGATAGATGGCGCCACTTTCGCTCCGGAAATTCACCAATTCAACGAATAACGAGGTGCTGCGGCGACATATACAATAACAATACATTGCCTTACCTATCATGTCGCGGCCAATTTAACAAAAAACAAAAAGTAAGACAAACGTAAATAAACCTTAAAGAAAAGCCGGTAGGAATCGGATTGTATGGACGCTTGGCCACTGTCATGAGGTGCACTGTGGGTCACTTTGCCGTATAAAAAAGAGAGTGTTGCTGACCGTACATTGTAGCTATAGCATTAGTATAAGGACAGGTATAAGAAAAGAAAGTATAAGATCTGTTTACGTTCATTCATAGTGCTTGTAGATACAGTCACATACACAACTATAGAGGGAATGAGATTTGTTGACACGAGTGTACGCTGGTAAGCATCAGTCCCACATCTACAACATGGTGAACCACCGAACGCGCACCACATTTTAATCTAATCTCGCGGAATCCCGTCGCCATTTAACACAAACGGGAAATTAGATCTCGATGCGAGATGCGCCGTGTTTGATTTAAATCTTGGTCGGATTCAGCGTTAGGTTATTTGAAACGGATGCGATACCAATACGGGGATATTTTATTGCCACGGAATAAGGGCCAAAATCGTGAATTTTTTGTAAGTAATTGAATTCTAAAATTTAAAAATTATAAAGTACTTTAATATTCTATTACCCCTTAGGAAAATTCCAATCTGTTACAAATTATTTTGATTACTCTATAAAAAACTAAGGATTTAAATATTATTCGTAGATTTGACAAAGTTATCACAAAATTGTTTTCCAAAGCCCGTTACCTCAAACACCTATAAGATTCAATAAAAGTTGCCAGAAACCAGCTCAAGAGTAGCGTTTTTAGGGTGAAGCTGCCACGAAAATTCCTAAATTAGGGCAATGACGCAGCAATACGTCATCGTACTGACGAGCCGGCCAAAGTTCCTTCAGACTTATTATCGAGTTTCGTTAAAAACACGCCTAAAATTACGACTATAAAGGAAACCTAATTGCAAAAATTTTTAGAACGCCCTAATATATCAATTCTTAATAGAAACTCAAAATTAAATACCTTAAATCACGATGAACCAGTTTTTGTACATATTATATCAGCCCTGTATTATATACTGTCCCACTGCTGAGCACGGGCCTCCTCTACTACTGAGAGGGATTAGGCCTTAGTCCACCACGCTGGCCTAGTGCAGATTGGAAAACTTCACATACTCAGAGGAGGTAGGCAGAGATGTGACTGTTACACGCTCTGTCAAGCGTATTTTACGTCTCGGGATATGGTAAACAATGCCATATAGTGCACTCTTTCCCAACACTGAAACTAGAATGCGTTTTTAAAATGAAAGTATAAAAAAAATAGTTTGCAGATAAATTACGCTACGACATAAATAAGGCTACGAAATCGTAATTCAATCAAAAATATGCAAAAACCATGATGCCGTCACGCGGCGAACAACTTTGTTGCAAATGATTTCCCAGAGCGCGTGCTAAGGTCGTAATCGGCAGGTGCGCCTGTCACGCCGGCTGGGTGGACGTGATCAGATGCCAACGTGATATCCGACATCAAAACTATGTTTACAACTTAATTAATATTTTCTCATCTCGTATTAGATTAGCCATACTTGTTGAGTGGCCATAGCTGTCGCCACGTGGTATCTAGTTATATTTACACGCGGGCTTAAGTACCAGCTATACGCGAATGTATTACCAAGAATTTTGTTAGTTTATTTACCTGTAGACTTCTTTATAGAGGTACATAAAAATCACCTATTATATAGCTTGCATTATAATTTATAGTTAACCGTGCCGTGAAAATATCTAATATCGCGCATTCGTAACTCGGTTCTTAATCTTTTAACATTAAAGGTGTTTTCGACATAAAACGTACTGAATGTTACGGCACATTATAAATAGACAAATAACTTCTAATTGCAACAATTAAATCAGCTAGACTCAATATTCCGTGCTATCCCAACAATATAACATCAAGTCTTTTCACTTATCAAGTAGTAAACAGAGATACATCACACCCATTACACCCGCCATGTTAGGTCCTTTTAATTTGACACTGACACTAAGCCTGTAGATTATTCAAACCTCAACACCCGTACTGTAATACCACCTTCAACTACAATCCCCAACAGACGGCGATATATCTTATCTCGGGCAACACAAAATTTTAAATTGAAAATAAAGGCGAAGCCACTTTATTTACGAGCACCGATACTGAAGATGGAAGTGGTGGTAGATAAAACCGCATAATGTCGATAGCGCAGTGCCCATCGCTGCGGGACCATTAAGCTTTCGCCCCATAGTCGATCAGGCCGTTTACAATGGCCGGGGTTGACACAAGATGAGATTATGTTGTGATTGCCGACCATTTCTGATGGAAGAATGAAGGTATTTCCTTAAAACCAGTGTAAGAAAAATAAAAAATTAAATGAATTTCGTTATCAATTAACTATTTTCTAGTTCAAGTATAAAGGTCTTGCTACAGTAGATTTGGAAGATCTTGTTTTAATTTAAACTTAATTAAAGTCTAGCCTGCTAACCCTGGGAGGCAATAAGTCGCGAACGTCGAGTAATTGCCATGGGTATCGGTTATGCGCCTTTTTGGCTCCGACTTTAAGATTTATGTTCGCAGATAGTGGGATAAACTGGGTGACAGGCCGACGGCCGGCGAGCGAGGAGACAGGGAGGGGACAGGGCGTACGGCCGGTGGAAAAACCCGCTTAACACTTTCTTGTTTGATTGAAAAAGTTTCGTTCAGTTTAGGTTTTTGGTATTGCAGCTTTGTTTTCGAGTGCATTGTGGTTGAATAAATATTTTTCTTCAACGTTATCTTCAGCCTTAAGAATTATACTGGTGAAATGATTCATTTTAGAACTATCATTTTTCTAGTTTGGATTCTGTAATTTGTGCCCATTATGGGACGGAATACGCTTGGCGAAAAGTGGATGCACCAGCTACAGCTTTGCTTATACCTTTGGGGATAAAAGGTCTGCGTGTGTGTGTGTATTTTTTAAGGACTAATTATTGTATTATATCTGTGGAAGAGCTAAAACCAACCAAATTGTGCCGTCAATAGATAATTCATGTGTGTTTTATAACTGATTTTCTTTTTACTTTCTCTAACCAGGAATCAAATCTAAATCATTACAAGCCCTGCCATACAAGAGTCTTATGTAAATACGTTCCATAAACCAACAGGATTACCACAATAAGTAATCTGAAGTGCATATTTTGTTATCCAATAGAGCGGGCAGAGCTCGGAAGCTAATCTCAGTTCAAAACTAGTTTCGCGTTCAGTCATGTTACATTTATAATCTCCACCTGCTCCCCGTTTCAAATGTTTTGAAATACTATCCTGTATGATATATACAGGATGTTGCAGAATGGGGTTACCAAAAATAACCTTAATTAGTGCACGATTTAACACCGCTCTTGGGTTTTGGGTTCGAAACCTGCGTCAGGCAGTGATATAGGATTTCTCTGCTCAGCATCAGCCCGGAGTTTCAAATTTGTGCCCGATTTGGCGATAGACTAACCTTCGTGCCATTATAGGATGGAACACATATAGTGTGTAAGTGTGTCACATTTCGGGAACAGCCCGTGTTGACCTAGTTAAACAAGCCGACATAATTATGTCGATTGGAGATTGGTAATGCTCGCTATCACTACATTACGCCAATAGAATCTTTAACAAAACTAAAATAATCATTAATATAAACAGTATATTGGAAAGCAAATTGGAAAATCAAAATATTATGCTTTACGTCACAGCCCGACAAGGGCCATACATGGAACTCTTGATCTACTGCAAATAAAATTCATGGTGAAACTTTTGATTCCAAACACGCTGTTAGAATTGACAGCCGAATCAAATCAAAATGATAGGGTACAGTTAAAAATCAGTACTGTTTAATAATGTATACTGAGCTGGTATACCTTCTATTGCTCATGATGCATCAAGTCCAACGTATGCCTAATGTCGTTTACAATGTGTGCCTTTTATACTTTGACTAGCCTTTGCCCGCGACTTTGTTCACGTGAAGGAATTCATTCTCCAAGATAAAAATCCCGCTATATATTTTCCCGGGATGAGAAAGTAGCCTATAACCTTCTCAGGGTCTTAAATGATCTCCATACCAATTATCATAAAAATCCGTTCAGTAAATTTTGAAAAACTCGATAACATACAAACAGATAGAAAAGTTTTGTTAGTTCTATAGATTTGTTGTTGTTTTATATGTGTTTACAAAAATAAATGGTTAATTTGACTTTGTTGTTAAGTAATGTTTGCTAATTGTATTCTAAAGAGGTTTTAATGTGTAACTAAGCCATTCTGTAGACAGTTCTATAGCGTGAAAACATCTGACCGAGTGACATCACTGACACAGAAATCTGACCTGAATATTGATGTTGCGTTTCGTGTAGTGAAACATCCGGATTGACTTTATATTTGTCGGCGAAAACTGCCGACATGGCTAAATGTAGATCAATAAAACGCAAAATTAACGTAACCTCTTCAGGTTTATTGGCTTTTCATTGCATAGTCCAATGTTCAGAGCGCAATCACTGTCAAGATCCATGAGAAATCTTCTTGTCACTTATTACTTTGTAAGCTAATCCATAACTAACATAGTAACTTGTTAACAGTTAAATTTGAGTTTGATATTCCACTGCGCTCGCCATCCTGAGACATGAGATGTTTAGTCTTATTATGTCCAATAGTGGCACTGGCTACAATGTTCTTCAAACCGGAACATAACAGTGACTACAAATTGCTGCTTGCGGCTAAAATACACTTTGCGGTGGTACCCAGATGGACTCTCACATATGAGAGACCACCAGTAGGTTTTGTATAATTGTTACTATCAGACGGGCCTTTACCTGCCTTCGAACGCAAAACAAAAATCAATTCACAGTTTTGCGATTCCGTTCAACAAACATAAAACTTGTTTTAGCGTTAAGAGGTGTTTAAGAATTGCTTAAACAGCTGTCAAAAACATAACCGGTTCCTAGTTTAAACCTTATTAAGAGGCAAGATGGCGGGTTTTGACTTACAGCTGATCGAGTAAATTTGTGTTTAACTAAGCATAGCTTTGCGAATTTTTTTATAAGAAAGACTGAATATATTAAGTACTAGCTGACCCGACAGACGTTGTCCCGTCTTAACTATGAATTTGCAGCGCGCATTCTGTCAATCGCTGACAGTTATTTCAAACAATTGACAGTTATATAAAATTAATATTTTCGTTAAGTTTTCTTAAATTTTCTAATTTTCCGGGCAAGATTTTGAATTTTTTCTTTCATAAGAACCTTCTCCTGACAATAACAAACACAACAAAAAAAAATAGTGAAATCGGTCCAGCCGTTCACGCGTGATGACGTGACCAAGTGAAATTGGGATTCATTTTTATATATATAGATAAATGATTCTTTGCCATGGTAACTACAATAAATAGATAACACACTCAGTCACATTTTTATCAGCCTCACATTAAAAAGTTAGCGAGCAGCCAAATAAAGTCGCCATAATACCACGAAGACAAACAACTAAAGTTGAGGCTACGTTTAAAAGCGTAAAGTTTCGGCAGTAAAATTTTATCTGAAGCTCCATCGTGAGCCAATTTGGTGTCATAAATACTGTGAGTCCGTAAATAACATCTAATTTTGATATATCGAGGGGTCACAGTCGGTTGGTGCGGTTAATGTGATGAGGCGACGTAGCTTGGACCCATAGCAGATGTTGGCCCTTTATTTTGTCATAGCAATTTTCGAAGGTTTTGGAAACATAGAGGTTTTAGGTTTTAAATGTTAAAAAAATATAATCGGAAATTATATCAATGAGAAGGTAGTATTTGTAAGTTTATTTTTATTGAATGACGAGATTTTGGTTTATTTATGTATTGTAAACATTCAAGAAATCATTTATACTGGCTACAACAGCATAAAACTCTTATGAGAGACATTAGTCATTCATCCTTTTAGTGAAGTTGGCCAACAAACACACAATAACACAGGCCGGCATAATTATCACTAACGTTGAGGAGGCGCATTTCTTTTCCCTCGCTTGTCTTTTAATTTTAGTAATTATATCAAATTGGTATGGAAAGGCGTTGTCTGCTAGCATGTTATATACTATGTGCTATTCCGTATGCGAAATTCTATTCTTTTGTTTACGCGTTAAGACACATTGCAACAAACCATTTTGTAGATTTTATCGCGGTGTTTTATATTAATATTTTCTTTTAATTAGCTAATAAGGAAAATTTGTGTAAAATTTGTAAATTAAGATGTTTTTGTCACTCATACGCGAAAAACAATCATATTTCCACAGGATACTAAGTATACCAAAATCGATTTCCTGCTCATCCAAAATGACCCTAAACGGTTAAAGCACGTCTCACCTCAACCCGTCGATATCTGAATTATTGAGGAAATGAGTTGGGCCGGGTCGCTTATACTATGTGCTATCAACCCGTCTAATACTGAATTATGTTTATGATTCCCTAATACCTTACAGCTTATGTGGGACACTTCGAAACTTAAATTTATTATTATTATTTATCCAGAGGTTGACGTAAGGAGGCGTCAGTCGTGAAATTAATGAAGTATTTTCTGATAGCTTGATAATTGTGTTGTATAGACTCCACATTGTATTATCATAAGGGATAAATGAAAAAAACATGGACGGGGTGAATAGAGATGTAATATTTCTCCAGCATGAACAATATTAATATTGTTTACCTTAGTCTGGTGCAGCCGAACTCTACTTTTTCGGGCCATAAATACGTCTGTCATGGTTCTTTTGGCCATTACGTTAATGTATTAAGCTATTTAAGTGTCTAAAAATGGAATTAACATTTAACTTTTTATAATAATGAGTAATAATATCAACTCTGTATTATATACTGTCCTACTGCGGGGTCCTCATCTACTACTGAGAGCTGGCCTAGTGCGGGTTAGAGAAGAAAGAAGAAAGAAATAAAGAAAACGTTTCACATACCTTCCACACTCTTGTGGTTAACTTCTCAGCTATGCTGGTTTCTTTGCAATGTTCACCTTTATCGTTAAAGTAAGCGATAATTCACAAAGAATACTCACATATCTTTAGTTTTGTTTTTGGATTTAGTCTTTGGATTTTGAAACTGCGGACATTCGTCTCGGCAGTCCGTTCCACTACCAACTAGGCTATAACTGCAAAGTATTATTGTTTTTTTAAAGTATCCTTGAGTAACTGAACGAATTTGAAATTTGAAATTAAGCATAGCTCAAGTGCTCTAGGAAAAAGATGATTTTATTTTGTTGAAATCTCTCAGGCGCAAGCGCATATAGATTAATGGCAGTAAATATCCATATTAAGTATAATACGTCATTCATATTCACATAGCGCTATTTCTAAATTGCAAGAAGCAAATTAGTAGTCACGAGCAAAACATTTCAACAAACTTTCGAACAACGTTAGTGAAGGGTAGACAGCAGCCATAAAATAGAATTATTCACGAAACCCACGGTGTGATTGAACGCACCACTAACACTAATATCGGGAGCGAATAGAGCGCGATAAGCATTTTAATGTCGCGCAAGTCACGAGGGATGGGCGATAGTGTTCGGTTGTTATGTATAATGCTGGTAGTTATTTGTATTCGCCTGGATAGTGGCCGGGAAAACCCACGAAAGTGTTTCGCGATTCGGGATCAGCTGGTGTTTATCTGGTGTCAAAGACGGCGTAATTGTTTCAACTGGCGAGGGGTAATCAGCTGTTGTCAGTCGATATCTGTATTTTACTCCACTTACCATCAGGTGCACGGGGTAATCATCTGTCGTCAATGGACGATCTATCTCCACTTACCTAAAATTGCACTATGGTTACTATTCCGATACCGCATAATAAAATAAATAGGTACACTAACCTATAATACAATTAATTATAATATGATTAATGAAGACTATAAAGTGTAGTTAATGCAATAATTATAAAATGAAAGATTTTTGTATTATAACGAAAATTGGCGTTGACAAAAAATACTTTACAATTTGTTCTGATAATAAAACAATGTTCAAATACCTACGAAACCAAAAGATATCAGCACAACTAGGCCTAAGAGAAAATCCAATAGAATTAACCGCGATCGCTTGTAAATTGCGCCTAAATACCAAAACGCTATCGGTCCCGCGGGAATCGATTCCCGGAATAATGTCACGATTTCGCTACGTATCGGTACACATTGTGCGGTATTCGCGGAAATTTGGAAATCTCTATGATTCTTACGCGTTCCGATATGAATGTTTTAGGTGGTAAAGGGAATATTTGTGTGGATTTTAGTTATTTGCAATTGTAAACGTTAAAAATTATGGATTCCAGAAATGGCAATTTTTTTTTTTTGGTACTAGATTAGTTGCGTAGTTAACAGTCGTGTAAATTATGACTCTATGGTACAGGAATACAGTTGATATTTGTACAATTAGTGCTCTTCTTACACCTTAACATCAAGTTTTTTTTAGTCAAATTTACACGCAATTCTAAAACGTAATACCAAGAAACAAATAAATGTCCAAAGCAAGGGTCGTCAGCAGGCGTCCATTAGGCAGCTATAATAAAACATACTGACCTCCCGAAGCACGTTAGACAAAATAAACAATTGAAGTGCGGGCGCCCTGGGCCGGGGCCCACTCGGAGCTCATTTACTTGAAGTATAACCCAATAAATAGTGGACGTAGCGCGGGTGGGGCCCATTTTTCAGCTGCCCATGGAGGGCTCTGTGTGATAAATATGTTTGGATGTAGTCAGTTAAAAATTTTAGTCCTTTTTCTCGTTTGCTTCAGAAGGTATTTTTGGTATGCCCATTCAAACTGTTTAAATTTCAATGAGGTAAGTTTTAGTTATATAAAAAAACGAAATAGGTATGAGTGACAAATATTTATTTATTATTTGGGAAACACAGAGAATAATTACAACTGAATATACACAAGAAATAAAAATCCAGCATAGTTTCAAAGTTCTCTTTCATTTCAAATAACAAAATATATAATTAACACAATAAAAATATTAAAAATATACGTTTAATAAACTTAAAATTTCGAAAAGCCTTTATATACACTTTATTAATACTGCGTTACATTAAAGCAACATCCAGAAAGTCTAAATTCCATCATGCTTCATGCTAACTACGTGCAATTTCGCATGAGCAGAAATTCCACCGTGACAAAGCGAACACGCCCTATCATTTTGACACGGTCTAATATTAAACACGCTGTAGTCGAGACAAAGGCGACGCCAGCCCGTCTTGTGCGAGAATGCAGTGTGAAGCGAAACAGAGTGGAGTTTTATTACATGTTATATGAAGTAAAAATCTAGTTTTCGAAAATTTTGGAAAACTATCCCCTTATTCATAGACGTTATTTATCTGAGGATGGCTGTGATAACGAGTCTGTTTCTCAGCTTTGTTAATCTGACAGCTTGCTATTTGTTTAGCTTTGTCTAACAGCCAACTAGATTCAAGTTGTATCTCAATATTAGCCAATCACAACGGCACTATGTCTACGCACTGCGAAGAGCTGCCATGCTGTCAGCACTGAGAAACAGGCTTGTTATCACAGCAAAGATAGGGCTTAGGTAAATAACGTCTATGAATAAAAGGGTAAGTCTTCATAATTAGAACATTAAATAGTTCCAGTGCTTTAAATTTCGCGCAGAATGTTTAATATGTGCTATTTTTTACAATAAAATTAAAAACAAAGTATGGGATGTACAAAACGACTCCAAACACGAAACAACGAACCGACCCTCTAAGGCTAGTTTTAGGCAGTGTATAGATATCCAGCCACCAAGTTATTATCCAGTGTTCTCCTATTTGGTCAATATTCCTGCCTGAAATCATAGCATGAATTGAATTTCAAGATAACCGTGGTAAACATCGTCGCATGCCGCTATAATGACGTAGTTACTTATGCAAATTCGCCAGCGGCATACGAGTTTGACTATTATGAAATAGACTTCACTGTACTCCTAATGTCGGCTACATCAAAGGCATACTGACTGCGAAAAATAAAGTTGTGAATACGTTTATCAAGGTTAAATTGGCATCATGATATTCATTTCAATCCGAAATTATTATTGTTACGAGAAAAATAAATTCATTCATTATTCTTCAAAGTTATTTTTATGTGAAATACATCAGTCAATTTATGGTCGTTGTAATCTTATAATTTTTAAATATTCATTCCATCGTTCGACATCCCATTGTTTGCGTCAGCGTGTCCCGCCAACCGCGCGCATGTGAACCCATTTGGCATGACATTTCAATGTTGGAATCGAAATGTTTTCGGGTGGATTTCGGCTGGAATTCGGCTATCTGTCGGCCAGTTTGTATTGGCCGGGATAAATCTTGCGGACGGGTGATGTATCTTTGTAATGTATGGATAAAAGTTACCATTAAAACTGTTGACGGCTTGATGCGTATGTTGAAAATATGTATTCAATGTTGGTGATTGCTGACGTATCATGTGATAGGTTTTGTAGTTATTTAAGGTGTGGCGGTACAATTAACATATACCGCCATCTCGCCAACATCACCGGAACTGCAAGATGATCGATGCGATATTAGAATAATAGTGATATCGCACAACAATGAAGCTAGATGGCGATAGACGATAGTGGCTTGCGATAGCAGAATTTGCGCGACACGTAGCATATAATATACCACCTCCGAATAAGAACCGTCGGAGGGGCCGCGGCCAGTCAGGCGCAACATCTGCCTGACTGGAAATCTTCTTCTTCCATAGAGGAACGCAACCAACTGTTTCTCTACAGTGACGTCTATCTATATACGCTTCAAGGGTCATTTTCATATTGCGTAACTAAATGAAACTATACTTATCTTGGAAATAACAACTATATATAAACTTACTTTCAGGGCACACATCGATCACATTATCAGTAAGGCCTATAAGTCACTAGGGGTTTGTAATACGCAATTGTACACCATTCAACGACATAAATTGTCTTAAGATTCTTTATTTCAATTACGTAAGAAGCATATTAGAATTTTCGAATCTAATTTGGCGACCCTTTTGTAAAACTTATATTAATGACATTGAAAATATTCAAATCAAATTTATGAAGTATCTCAATTACAAGGAAAAAATATTCAATTTGACTTATGAGGAGTCTTGTCATCACCATAAAATAAGTACATTAGAAGACAGGCGCCAACTAACAGATATGTTATTCTTGTTTGATGTAATAAACAACAAATTTGATTGTCCAGAATTACTGGCGAAATTTAATTTTAATGTATCTTCCAAACGTCTAAGACACACTCCTTTATTGTCTGTTCCTTCAGCCAAAACGAAATATATGAAAATGTCCCCTTTTTTTCGTATACCAGATATTTATAACACCCAGTTTTCCACACTAGACCCTTTCAGTACCACCCGCTGCTCCTATAGAAAATATATATTTATGTTGCTATCAGAAAAAAAAAGTAACTATCATCACAGTCATACAATTTCCAAATGAATCAATGGTCGTGGCATCCTTTGTTAGTCACCTTTCAGTATAATCAAACACATATACATACACACACACACTCACACACACAGCATAATCTCACAATAATAGATCTTTGTTCTTTTATTTATGTCTACTTTCGCAAACTAATTTATATAATAATGTGTACTTCGTAATTGGCGTACTGTATCATTTTTATATTTCATTATGTTTCAATTGTAAGCTGTGAAGGACCAAATAAATAAATAAATAAATAAATAAACTCTACAATAAGTTAATCGAACACGGCGGAATTACAAGTTTACACTGTCTTATAGAATAAGGTGCCTGCATATAAAAATGTAATTACGAATACTTATGTCACTACATTCTAATATCACTGTTGTACAACCGACCAACGATATCTAGCCAGTAAGTGCTCTAAACTATACATTTTAAAATGTTATCAGTGTGATAAACTAATTCTTGACAAATATGCTTACGTTACTTCTGTAATTTTGATAATAAACATAGAAACTTCACCTCTATTCTATTAAGAACTGGATCGTATTTCCCACGAGTTATTGCGATGAAGATATCCGCAACGCTGCCGCATTCCTCCTGACCGCGCTCGCGACACTCTCGTCCACTGGGCAGCTGTCAACCGTCCTCGCTTCGAGGTCTGAGAATGACGTCATTTAGTTGTATCTGTACTGTGAGATCAGGCCTTTGGTGTTTTATAGTTTTTTATATCAATATAGAAAGGAATATAAGGAAGCATAGTTAATTTATCTACGCTTATAACTAATCTTAGATATGTTAACAATAAATAGAATGTAATGCAAACTGACACGTATGCAATGAATGAATCCCTCAGAATTTTGGTCACTGAATCTCAACGGAGATCTGCCTGGTACGCAGAAGATATTACATATAGTGCACATGTACGTACGCAATACTGTAATAGTCCAGTAAGATGGCAATTCGACATGATCAGAGATCATGCGCACGTCTAACGGCTTTACTCGCTTTAGGAAGATATCACACCGTAAACTTCCCAACTCCTATCTGTGACCGTAACTTTTAGTATGAAAAACCATAGTCACCATTATTTTTGGGATTCAAACCCAGGACATCAGCACCGTAGTCGTACTTGTATCGCGTACACATTACAAGCACGCCACTGAAACAGTCAGTTATACAATGATATCCTATGACCCATAACTGGTAAGCTTTACTGAGATTACGGTCCAAAATTAAATTAGACACAGGCCAACTTCCAGCTTTTGAGCAACAATAAATACAATGCAAACTTCCAAACTTATGCAAACATGAATAATATCGTGTAATACTTGCGAAGTGTCAGTATCAAAGGCTTCTACCGAGGCACGAGTCGTGAGCCGTGACAAACGCCTCGACGCTAATCCGGCGCGAATCTTCGCGCAAACATTTGTCCAAACTTTTCGGGTATTACAAATGTTTTTCGTCACGATACATGCTTGAGTTATGAACCATTGTGATATTATATGAATTTGACAGGTACAAGACTGAATTTGGGAATGTTTGATAGGAAACTTAATATTACACACACATATAATCACGCATTTATCCGAAAGGGTGTGCAGAGAGGCAACCAGGTCATACAGTTATAGGAAACTTAATCTTACTCACACACTCACATAATCTCGCATTTATCCCCGCGGGGGTATGCAGAGGCGCAACCCAGGCACCCACTTTTACCCAAGTGCGTTCCGTCCCATGATTTGATAGAGCCTATCGCTATATCGAGCACAAATTCCAGACTCTGACACGGAACAGAAAAACCCAAATATTACATTGCCTGATCCGGGATTCGGATCCAGGAATTCAGAGCGCTGTCATACAGCACATGCAGTACAACCATGCCACTTAGACTATCTTACACTAGGTATAAAATGGCAATTGTCGATCGCCAAAGATTGTGTTAGCATTATATTCCAATCTATACTTAATTATATATTAATTTGAAGAGGCCGTTTGTTTGAACGCGCTAATCTATGGAATTACTGAACCGATTTAAAATTAGTTTTCACTAATTGGAAACCACATTACTCGTGAGTGCTAGAGGCTAATTTTAATTTCACGAGAATTTACTTTTAACCACTAAGGCGGATCCGTAGGCAAAATATAGTTCGTTAATAAAAGTAAATCGTAGGAATGAGACCGGGTTTGTGCTCCAGAAACCTCACTCTTATTACGAAACGCAATAACCAGTTGTAAGTTCATTGCGATTCTCTGTAAGACCATAACTACGACTGTCCTTATCGAGCCCTCCCCCCTTCCTCTACTCTGTAGACAAATATGTCCACAGCGTCATTACTAAAAACAACCCTATTATTTCTTAAAGAACAAAAAATCCCGCTTACATAATAGACCAGTTCAACCCTAAAAAACTAACCCTTATCTAAATGGAGTGTTTGAGACCCGTTTACTTTATAAACGTCAATCGGAAGGGTTAATCCCTGGGGTACAGACATTAAGACGTATTTACACGTCCGCTGGCACAACGATACATCACGCTAGCATTCCTGACAAATATTTACTCTTGGTCTTCTGTCTTTGGTTTAAAGTGGCTTGTCATTTTGACTTTAGATAGTGTAGGATAGGATGGGTCAGTTATTTATGTTAGATCATTTTGTATTATATCTTTACTAATATGCAAAATTTTGTCTATTTGTATGTTATTATTTCAAACAAGCAAGTCAGGAAGAAGAACTACTTTCATCATCATCATCATCAGCCATATATCTTTGTCCACTGCTTGACATAAGCCTCCTCCAATATACGCCATTTTACCCTATCTTCGGCCTGTCGCATGCTTTTATTCAACAAATTTTATACGAGTCTCTGTCACAGTGTCCACAGTCTCATTAGCAAGAATATAAGTGTCAATGCACATTGAACGATTTTGCATTAGCACGCATATAGACCTTGTCCTGTATGTTTCATCCTGGACAAATAAACAGCGGTTTGATTCCGGAACAAGTGTTTTACTCGTGCAACATTAATAAATCCAGTAAATGTTGAAACAGTAGCGGCAATTCACGCTAGCTCGCATCACATAAATTCTAACTGATGTCCCAATACCGCTGAATACCTACCAATAAAACTGACTACATTCAGTAAACATCGGTCCGTCAAAGCGTTTGCTATAAATAAACTCGAAACACGGTGCTAAACAATCACATACGCAAATATAGGGTAATGTATGGTTCCGAGAATTATTTCATATATCTAGGTGCACGATGGTCTAGTTGGGAGGGAAAGGTCTGCCGAAACGTAGGACCGCAGGTTCAAAACCCAAGGCCTCTGTCTCTCGAATATACGTGTGTATCAATTTTCGTGTGCTTTAATGGTGAAGGAAAACATCGTGAGGAAATCTACATACATGAGAATTCTTAGAGAGTATTTCGAGGGTATTTGCACTATGCGTGGTGGACTAAAACCTAAATCCTCTCAGTAAAAGAGGAGGCCTGGGATCACCACTGGGCGGTATGTAATACAGTACTGACATTATTAAAGTATATCTATATATATAAAAATGAATCCCTATTTCTCTTGGTCATCGCATCACGCGTGAACGGGTGGACCAATTTCGCTAATTCTTTTTTTCTTGTATTAATTATTGTCAGGAGAAGGTTCTTATGAAAGAAAAAATTAAGGAAGTTGAGTGGAATATTAGAAAATTTAAGAAAACTTAACGACGATATTAATTTTACATATCTGTCATTTGGTTGACATAACTGTCAGCGATTAACAGAATTCGCGCTGCAAATTCATAGTTAAGACGGGACAACGTCTGTCGGGTCAGCTAGTATTATATAGATAAAATCGTTGGTCTTGTGTCAGCACTTGTGCTGTGAGTGGTAAGGTTCAGAGTTTTCCCAGATCAAAATTTCGATTTGATAAAACACACCTGAGTTGATCTGAATTTTGAACTAATGTGGCAGTAGCCTCAATATCCAGTTAACAAAGCAGTTTCTATCAGAAACATAAGGCTAGAAACTTAGGACTATATTTCTAAAACTAGTACAGTACTGAAGTTCTTAAAATATCCGCCCGGATAGCGATCACCGTACACAAGGTGTTCAAACCCGCCATAATTGTCTACGTAAGTGTGTCGCGTTCCGGGATCAGCCTGTGTATATCCGGTTGCAACAGGCCGGCATAATTGTTTCGACTACTGAGGGGAAATTATCTCTCGTCAGTCGACATTCTATTCCCACTCCACTTACAATCAGATGCAGTCGGGTCACTATGCCGTTCACGTATCAAAGAAAACTTCACGCCTCACTTTTTTCGTTTCTAAAATCCTGATTTCGCAATCGTAAATGAGAACTCATTAGCTTGTGCGAAATTATTGCAAATACTATCAACGTAACACAAAACCATGTTGCTTAGTTATTAATGTTGCATGGATTGCTTCAATAGTATTCGGCGAAGTTAATTCCACACCGTCGGGTACACTGTTGCCAACGGCAAATTATATGGTAGTGATAAAGTAGCATTATACAGAGTGGACCAGTAGTCTCTTAGTAATGCTATAAACAATCAGTTTAAAAAAACGTTTATTGTAAATAAAAATACACATATTAAGGCTGAATATTTAAAACGTAACAACATGTAAGTGAGAGTACGGCTTTTTTTACACTCCTTTTAACTTATACCGGAAATTTCCTTTCCAGTATTAACTGTTGAATTCTTTATAGGGAATAGGTTGGTCATCGATTTGAGCCAACGCCCTATTTTAATAGAGCGCTGGTCGGTTTAATAACGAATGCAAATATTTAAAATAATTGTGAAAGCGAAACGAAAATTGTTGTTTTTACATAAAATTTTTATTCAAAGTATTTTCTGCAATTGTGCACGAACGTTTTATTAATGTGGGGAATATCTCCCTACAATGTTAAAATGGGGTCAATAGGAATGAAGTGGTCTATGTTTACACAGATGGATCAACCGAGTTGTTATTTAAGCTTTGATAATTGTTAAAGGTTGTTTCATTACAAATTATTGTACAGAAGTTGATATAATTTTTATATTAATCTTTATAAAGCGAATTTATTTCCCATTGAATGTCACAAGAGCAGTGCCATGACTTTTAGAATTATGCTATTTTTATGTTGTCACGAACAACTCTAATCTACTCTAATCATCCAATAGAACTTTAAATAAAAATATCTACACCAGAATTTTGAAATACAAAGCATTGCATACCAATCCGTAAATAACGAACACTCGTGCCTTACCAATGGCTGGCAACATTAACAATTCTGGCTTTGTCATCGGAATATTAGCTGTAATTGGATTCTGTGTTACCATTTATTAGTTACACGAATATTAATACGTTAAATATTATATTAGTATCGGTTATTTGATTGGTTTGCACTATTGTCGAAATGAGTTTTAATATAAAGAAGCCTCTGTTATTGCATTTTCATACAAAATGACGGCCTATATTTTCTTTAGCACCAAGTAATCGGCAAAGGAATCAAAGAAGATGCTGCCTTATGAAAAAAAATGTACGGCTCTATATTTTATGATTCCTTTGCCCACTACTTTGTGCAGCAGTGCAAAATATAAGACCTTATGCTGATTTTATTCTATCAGCAGTTGTTAAGTTTTGGACTAACGACCGTGTGAATATCACCAATATCAGAGGCATGGCTTAACCAATGCTTGCCAAATGCCAATATCTGTAGGAACTATTGGATTTAAAATCATTTTCTAATGCCCATGCATACTAAAGTGTATCCGACGTTAAATTACAATGAATTATCTATATTTGCTACCAACATTCAGTTCTTAAACATATTTCAGCTAGTGTAATTGCTGCTTCACTAATATAAAACTAGATGTTTTGATGACAAAAGCAGCATGATATCATACTTTAACAATGTCACCATTCTATGTCAAACATTTTTTTTTTTAATATTTATAACAATGGATACATGTCCTTCAGCCGTCAAACACAAATGACATCTCAGTGTGGACAGCGCAAACTTCCAAAAAATCCAAACTCAAATCCAGAGCCTCATTACTCAGACGGATTAATTTCGTTCGCCAACTGCTCGGCTCGAGATCAACTAAAGTTGCGCCAACTCAAATGTCGTTTGTGCGGTGAGCGAGCACTTTGCGGTAGTTGGACCCGATTTATTGCTCGATCAGTGAGCAAGTTTTGGGAGTGTTTTATGTGCGTAAATATTTTGCGATCGGTTGGGTTGCACTTCGAAATGATATTGTCTGTTTTAAGCAGTTTGCACTGTGGTCTGATATGGAAAACTTTACCCAAGATTATAGGAAAGATCTGAAAGAAGGCTTCTCTGCAGTTAACGCCAGGGCAAACCTGCGCTTGGGATACTGGAATCCCCCGGCTTAGCAACAGAAGGGACCCCAAGGAAAATTGGGCAGGAGTACTTAAGGGAGGAAAGTGTGGGAGAAGGATAGGAACCCTTTTTAGGACGGGTGAAGGGTAAAGGAAGGAAAATGTTCGCGAGACCTCAAAGTGACTAAACTACTACGAGGTATACACACTGAACTGTGTCTCCCCGTGCATAGGCGTGCATTCGATGTGGAAATCGTTTCTCAGGATGTAGAGTACAGTGTAATGACTCGAAACTTATCTATAATAATAATAATCTTTATTATATACCAAAAAACATACATGAAAAAGGTACGATAGATAGTTGCTAACTGCACTAGTTAGTTAGTCTAACTGTGTTGCAGTTAACAAGGCCCACCTCCAAAAAGAACATAGTTACAAATGTTTAAGAACAAGAAATAATAAATATATAATAATATCTACCACTATTAACGAAGAATCGTGACGCTTCATCATCTTGAACCTTTGGAAGTCCACTGCTGAACAGAGACCTCTCCTAAAGCTTTCCCCAACCAACCCGTTAGAATTGGCCTGCATCGTAATGCATCTTACAATTAAATAATCGTGTTCCACAAATACTGATAACGCTCTCACAATGCCCAGGGCAGAGTCTGTTAGTAAAAGATTCTAATTTCTACCACGTTATTGACATTAAAGTAGGAATAGGCACCCTTCGGCAAATTTGACTCATCGAATCGAATCCCTCCTAGCCGAATTTCGGCCACGGCGGCGACTCTCAACGGAGATCAGCCAGGTACGCAGGACATATTATTATAGTGCACAAGTGTGTGCGCAATACACGGAAGCACTCTCTGTTCTTTCACTCTCATAGTTCGGTGAGACGGCAATCCGACATGACCGGAGAGAGATCAAGCGCAGGACCAACGGCTTTACGTGCTTTCCGAGGCACTGGGGTATCACACCGCCAACTTCCTGACTCCGAGCTGCGACTGAGTAATTTTTTTTAAGATGGAAAAACCCAGTCACTAATATTTTGGCCCGACCCGGGATTCGAACCCAGGACGTCAGCGCGATAGTCGTACTTGTACCGTGTACACTTACAACTACGCCACAGAGGCAGTCAATTTGACTCATACACGAGTTGTAGCTCTAGCTTCTCCCGAGTGAAAAGCCTTTCTCGGTACGAAAAGACCTAAATCACTGCACCGATCCACTTCGCCTTAGTTATACACCAGCGCCATCTTTTTCAAAAGACCAAATTCTTGGAAAAAAAGTAACCCAAGTATTAATCAAGAACATGGTCTACGCGTATGCCGAATATCATTCAAATTCGTTCAGTTGTGCCTGAGTTTACTTCTTACAAACATCAAAATTTTGTCACAAACTTTTTCATTTAGTTAGTAGAGTAAAATATTATAAAATGAGATAAAACGCAACCCAAATATAATATATTCCCTCTAATAGCAAACCTATGTATCATAAAACAGAAGATCAGAAAACGGGATTGATGTATAGTTACTGCTTGCCCTGTCAGCGACACCGATTGATCCCCATAAACCGAACACGGCCAAGCGAATTTCAATCATACACCCTCAACCCAAAGTGCATACTTGTTAGAGTTTTTAGCCGGCAATAACAAGCGAAATTCCCTTACCGAAACGATAAATCGCGACTAATATCTGGAACTATTCAAAATCACTTCCCACCTTCCATAAAACGACGCTATATATCTTTGGTAAGAATTACTGTGAATTTATTACGTGCTGTAAGCCTGCGGTGGGGGTGACAGCAGGTTCATAAGATGAGCGTGTAGCGAGTTGTTATGGACGAGATTATTTTTATCAACTGTTTTGGCACCGTTCGCGTCGCATTCCCAAATAAATTTCTAATTATGTAGTTCCCAAGACTTTGTCTAACGATGTGACCAACATTCCAAATCATGTGGCCAGCTTTTTATGCTGTTACTTCTAACTTCCAAACATTTTCAACCCTCAGCTCTGTAACATTAAGTAAAATATACTGAACCAATCAAACCACACCCCAAATACAATAAACGCAATTAATCAAAAGCCTTCAAAATTTAATCACCCGCTGACAGTAGCACCCCACCCTCCACCACCTTAAAACCCAGGGTCCTCGCCATGAATGGGGCTTATCCGTCATACTGACACTGACAAAGCCGATCGGACCGGTATACCGGTAGCAACTAGCGACCCGGCACGTGACCGTCAACTTGCCATATATCTCGGGAAAATTATCGAAAAGAAGGGAAATATTTAAATTACACTGACTTGACGGCATTTGTTTTTAGGGTTTTGTGATAAAGGTTTTATCGCGGTTTAGGGCTATTGTGGGTTATCAAAGTTGTGAAGATTTTTCAGTTCAATTTATGGATATTCATTGCTCAATTTTATTTGCCCTAATCCCACCCTAATGTGAAATCACGATGATTAATAAAAATAATGCTTAGTTCTTACGACTTACTTACTCTGTGACCCTGTCTAGAGAATTCCATCCCGGTCAAATCTTATTAAAAAACATACACAGATTTACCTGGAAACGAACCTGAAATCCATAAATTCAAATCCTATACGCGGCCCTAGACCAAGGCAATATTTAAGTCTTCAATAAGTCCTATAAATAAACATAATGTACGAAAGAGGACAGAATAGAATGCACCTGAGGGTATTTGAACATTTGTTTGCTCTTGTGTGCTAACCGACAATATATTACTGTATATCTTGCTGAGATAGTGGCATTGTTAGGGCAGGGGCGGATTTAGAAAGATAACGGGGGTTTAGGGTCCCACTGTTTGTGTGAAGAGATTGTGGACACAACTTGTGGGCTTTCCGTGAATAATGCGAGCAACAAAACAAAATGTTCTTCTCCTATCACATCATGTGACGGAGTACACTCGACGGATAGTGGTTGCGCATGTTGCACCTCTCCTTACCACTTTGGGGATAAAGTTTGTGTATGATAAAATTGTCGCTCTGTCCCTTTCTCTCATTCCAGTGCCCTATAATCAAACATTGAGTTGTACATGAAATAAAATGAGTCGATGTATCCGAGTAACGTTGTATTGCATAATTGGCGAATAAAGTGGCGTGTAATTGCTTTTCCAATTAATACTTGATGACAGACTCTTGTATTTTACATATTATGTTAAATTGTTGATTTTGTTTTATTCGATACTGCTGATACCGATAAACTGCCAGTATATTTTACTTATTCCAGAAATGTTAAATTATTCTTTACTTTAATCCTATTTTGTCCCAATTGTATAAATGTCTAGATGCTAATCTCGGAAATATAGTGAGACTTTTATGAGAAAGAACTTTCTAACAGACAGAACCGCGAGCAAAATATATTTTAACACTAGGTGTTGCTCGCGGCTTCGCCTGTGTGAAAGGCCGTTTCCACTAGAAAAATCCGCATAATCACTGTATCAATTGAAAGTCCATATAACGACGCGACGTCAGCGCAAATTTAAATATATCCCACGGGACGAATTATAAAGAATACCTATAAGTTAAGACATGATCTATCCGTGTATATTTCATCCAAATCCGTTCAGCTGTTTCTGAGCTTACATCTAACAAGCGTATGCTTATGTATAAACATGTAACCAAACATTTTTCACAAATATTCGCAGTTATAATATTAGTAAGAAGTAAGATAAGATCATTTCAACTCCGAGGTGGATTTCTGTAACTAGGTATGGTAACTAAGGTCTATAACTAAGGTATGTAAGTGTAAACTGTGGTTACTAAGAGGGTTATAAAGAAAATATAAATAAAATTTCTCCCGATCCCTGCAGCCGTCCCTGCACACACTAAACGTAATTTAGAAGGGAACAGATTTAAGAGGTGCATATGCTTGGAGTCCACCTGTGTATTATATATCGTCTTCACTCAGACATTATCCGCGGTAATGCATTTTAAACGACACCACTTCTTGTTTTTACGCGAATAAACATCAGAAGAGTGTTAAATGTGTATGCCATGAATAGAATATTATGCTAACACTAACAAATAACACCAAATATTATAATATTCGTTGCATATCTCACTAGATGCTAAATTCATTGATATTTCATACTATGATGATTGTTTGAATGTTATAGTTTGTTTGAGAACATTTTATTGTGCACAATACTTTTATTCTTCCTGAACCAAATTTTGGTAGCAGTGGCGAAGGTCCATATAACCGGATTCCTACCAGCTTCCCTTTATATAGAATTTATGTAGAATCTAATTATGATTAGAACGATTTTCAGATTGTATTTATACTTATTAGTACGATCAGCAACAAAAGTCGATGAACAGATACTAATTTACAAAACACCTGAACACCGAAACGGACCATATATCATTTACCAAAGAAGAGTACAGATTAAGGTTATCATTTAAATATGGACACCAAAGTAAAGGATTGGCCGAAAAATTATGAAAAAGAAACTGACGTTTACGTTGAATCCTTCGAAGAGAATCTCCTGCCAGAATAATTTTGAATTTACACATTTGTTTCTTAAACCGGCCAGTGCTCTATAAAATAGGATGTTTAAAATGTAACTAACCTATTCCTATTAATGTTATAATATTACTTACTAATATATTATGATGTTTTGCCCATACTTAAAAGTATATAATTCTGGTTAATAACTTCAATATGTACTATTATATTAACCTGAAGAATTTGTTTGTTAGAATGCGCTAAACTCAGGAACTACTTAACTTATTTTGAAAATATTTCACTAATAGAAAGCTACATTACTCCTGAGTGCTATAGGCTACTTGCTATCCCGGGTAAATATATAGCATGACTTTTGACCTTGAAAAACTTTTTCACGCGGGCGGAGTAGCGAGCCAAAGCTAATATGTTATAAAATAACAATTTAATTGATATTCTGGACTGTTGGTTTAATTCGGCAATGTTTTGATAGTAACAAACGCGGTGCGCTGCGTTTCGCGAGATGGGTGTCTTGAAGCTTGATGGGTTCATTTTAATGAATAGGAAAAAAGCTTGTACTTATATAAAACAAAGAATGTGCTAATTTCAGCCACATTTGTATTTATTACAGATCCTAAAAAGAATTCGCTAGTAATATTTGACATTCAATGGTTTGACTGCGTTCAGCTACTTTTGTAGTTCAATTATGACAAGTTATTTTGAATTAAATGTAATCAGTAACTTATGGTAAATGATAATGATTAGGAAATATTGGAAACAAATTATGTTCAACGACTTCTGTTGCTGACTGTACCTGCGTGGTATGTCGGGTTCCCTTTCGGTAAATTTCACCTTGTGTAACCGTTTTGTAGTATCTTTCACCAGTTTTAAAATTAAAATATCTTTTTTCTTTCTCCGTACACTTCTAATTACAAGACCAAGACCTTATTTTATTATTGTATAATTAAGACTATGGATAGTACATATTATAGTGACCAAAACATTTAAAAAAACAATTTCTTGTCAAATTGAAAAAAAAATTCAATGTGCAATGTTGCAATACCACCTATAAGAATATAAAATGAATGTAAAATCACTTGCATTTATACAATCATGTTTAGATTACTTTATTTATATATTAGAGGCTTTAGAGGTAACATTATGACTGTTAAATCCGTGTTTAATCGGATCAGTTTAAGGTGGAAATTGACGATACACGTTCCACCTTACACTTATATGATTAAAAATTATTTTTAAAGCGCAGTATTTAGATGCAATACACTGTGAAAAAGATTACTAATAAAAAAAATCATACAACAAAATATACTTTCGCAAAAAACGTAAAAAAGGTGCTACTCGTGTCGCCCGTCCGCATAAATTACGTCCAGAGGGCGTGTTCCGCAGATGTTTTGGATTTTCGGGAGGTTAGCGCCCCCCTCGACACTCTTGCTACGTGTCTGCGTAATTAGAGGCGTTAGTTTCGAATTCCCTTCAAGTAATGAATCTACTGATACTTACAATGGTGGTCTCATCCTGCATACCTAATGGATCTCCCTGAATGGTATACTGAATTTATCTTATCAAAATATAACAACGAAATGTACATAAATAACAATAGAATTGGAACTTATAAAAGCGGAATAATGGCTAATTTTTCAAAGAACGTATTCCACCGCAAATTGATACCGGTAAAGTTTCAAAAACCACCTGAAACGGGAACACTTAGATTTATGACGAAATATCGCTCCAACTAATACCTCGTAACGTTCCTGCGGGAACGGTGCAATTTTAAAATGCAGCTGACGTGCACCGTATTTCTAAAGTAATAGCACTGATTTTTGCATGTCACGGGGCAATTGTAAAATTTGCAAGCTGTATAAAATTTGTTAACATTTCCACACCTTGGAATTGTTGGTTTGATTTATTTTGAACGGTATAACAGCCGCGGCTGACTGATGGAGCTGCTCCGGATGTATTTTCTGGAAGATTTGCAGTGATTTTTGAAATTTATTTTGTTTATTCTTTTAAATTATATTAGAGCTTTCGCGCTCTAAACACGAAGATACTTTTGTGTATAGGTATTTTAAGATTTTGATGATTCTTGTCCTGTCTACAGGTTATAGGTCATTCCCGAATTAAGCTATTTTTGACAATTCACCACAGATCGGTGGTGTCTTCCATCTCCGCCCGAACCAAAAGTTTCGGTAACTCATAATAGTGCCGCACAAAAAATCTAGCCTGTTATCGCATCATACTTCTCTTAACAATCAATAACGATGAAACTTATCGGATCCTTTCAAACCCCATCCAAAATCTCGCCGCCATTTTAAATTCACTTCAACATTAGTGGTAACCTATTAGTTTTAGTTTGAAGTGAATTTCGACTGCACCGTTAGATTGAGGCGTAATGGCGTCGACTCTTAAACAGGTTCAATAAGCATAATCTGCAATTCTAAACTGAAGTTTAACGTCGCTTTTGCTGATGCAGTGCAGTCTACACAAACTGGGGCTGTTTGTATGGGATATTGTTTTTGGAAGCTTTTTGTTGAGACGATCGATTGCTTCTAGTTATTTATCCGTAACTGAAATTGGTGTTACATCATCTATTTTAAAGGTATTTTTTTCTACATAATAGATATTGAACGTACGTCCATGTAACCCGATTACTGCAGGTTTCCCTTTATGGAAAAATATCATTAGAACGGTTTGCAGAGAGCGTTCATGCATATTAGTACCTACATGTTGTGTCGGGTTCCCCTTCGGAATTTTTTACCTTTCGCCACTATCTTTCTAATCAATTTTCAAATAGTTAAATTCGATACCGATAAATAATATCGATTAATTTTTGTTGTTTCCTGAGCACAACGGTGTTCTTACACGAGGCTTGAAAAGAATACTCATCTCTTGTAAGGCAACAGGTCGGTTGTGCCTCTGGTATTGAGTGATAAAGTTACAGTCGATGGGTGGCGGATACTGCTTTTCATCAGCTAGACAACTTCCACGTTTGACTTCTAAAGCTATATAAAAAAAAAAATCAACCACATTTTTTTTACTCTTTCTCTAGAGAATAAACTTCTGTGGTCTGTTATAAATTTCCTCTGTTATTTGCATAATTTTACAAATAACAAAGAAACATTCTCCACGTGAAACCTTAGTTCCACCACAGCCCCTTACAAACGTGGCACAAATCCTTCACGAAGCGTGTCAAACAATCTAATATTCGCAAGTTTAGCTCAAATCCTCCACGTCCAACTGCAGCTTCACTTGAGAACATTAGGAGTAAGGCGGAAGAACTTTACCAAGTAGTTTAGCCAACTCACCGTCGCAGCCCCCCCTCATAATTCACCGTATGGGCATTGTCAATCCGATTCTAGTACTAACTTTGACCTACCTATTTTGCATGATCTGTTAATCCTTTATCTAGACTTTACAGTCGAGTTTGCATTATGCTTACGTTTCTGGCTGAATAATAAAGTTTTCTTTGCTGACTAATCACTATCACTACATAGTATAAAACAAAGTCGCTTTCTCTGTCCCTATGCGTGCTTAAATCTTTAAAACTACGCATCGGATTTTGATGCGGTTTTTTTTAATAGATAGAGTGATTCAAGAGGATGGTTTATATGTATAATAACATCCATTATATAGACAGCATTGCACCCGTACGAAGCCGGGGCGGGTCGCTAGTGTACTATATTGTTGCACGCTTTGTGGAATGATATTATTGACTGTGAAACGAATGGACCGGTTTGTTTAAGATATAGTCTTGGGTGTGTTAAAACCCGTCACTAGCACACGTAAGTGAGCGCGTTCCAGGATCAGTCTGTGTCTTGTTCCAACAGGCCGGCATAATTGTGTCGACTGCCGCGGTAATCATCTCTCGTCAGTCGACATTCTATTGGACCCCTCTCCACTTATTATCATGTTGTGGAGTTACACTGCCGTGCGTGCGAGTAATGTAAAAAAATTAACGTCTTTAAAATTAATTACGTAACATTTGTAAGATTAGTGTACACTGCAATCCGCTGTTCGATCCTTATATGTTAACAAAGACCCTCATTAATTTGGCATCATGTATCTGTACTGACATGACATAAAATATAATTATAACAAGGTAATTTACTAAATTATTTTACTGACTAAATCATTATAATCCGTCATTTCTCGCTCAACACTCACCCATAAATCTTACAGGCAATAAAAAATATAATACACACATCGAGCAGACGGTCGAAGTTTTCTCATTAATAGAAACTTGTGAGGCACAGTTCGTTAATTGCACGGATGGAACTCTTAGCAAAGGCAATCAAATACACCGCAAACTGAGCTGCGAATGTTAAATAAATGGCATTTTCAAACGGCTGATAATGTTAGGCGTGAATTAATGGTGGTAAGTTGCAAGTTTGATTTTCACCTGAGCTCTACCTGTGGCTAGAGTTATGTATTTGAATGTTGAATTAATTTATCTACGGGCTTACGTTTGTGAGTGTCAGAGTAGATAGTACTGCTGTTTATATTAATAGGATATTTTAAACAATGATACTAATAATAATAATAATATCAGCCCTGTATTATATACTTGCCCACTGCTCAGCACGAGCCTCCTCTACTACTGAGAGGGATTAGGCCTTAGTCCACCACGCTGGCCTAGTGCGGATTGGTAGACTTCACACACCTTCGAAAATCCTATAGAGAACTTCTCAGATGTGCAGGTTTCCTCACGATGTTTTCCTTCACCGTTAAAGCGAACGATAAATTCACAAAGAATACACACATGATTTTTATAAAAGTCAGAGGTGTGTGCCCTTGGGATTTGAACCTGCGGACATTCGTCTTGGCAGTCCGTTCCACACCCAACTAGGCTATCGCCGCTATCATATGATACTAAAATTACCAAAGGAGTCCCTATTATTATATCCAACACCAGCATCCCTTAAATATTACATACTAGCCTGAAAATCCTAAACAGTCATCCGTTCTCATTCATGCTACTACGAAAAGCAGTCATACAAGACGCGTGGAATCATCAGAAAATTTTAATCAATAGGTTAATTAATATACCAACCATCTTAGTTATTTGGCCAAAAGCTTACAGCTTTGGTGAAATACCTCAGAAATAGAAGAAGGCGTAAAACTTAAAGTAATAATAATAATGTCAGTCACCTATTATAATACTACCTACTGTTGAGCACGAGCCTCCTCTACGAGTGAGATGGTTGGTAAAATTCTAAACAATGACCATAAACAAATACGCATAACATTCAGATATTTTTTGTATTTGAAAAAATCTGTACAACTGGAGCGTTTGACGTGGAAAATAAAATCAAATACACAATGGGAGAGCAAAAACACAGGAACACGCGCTAGGAGGCTTACACAGTGAGAAATATCCAATTTGGCCGCGTTTGCCCGCCAAATTGACGCCATTTTTCATTTACACCGCCGCCATATTGCACAGCAGCGCCGCCGCGGAAACAATTTACACTACTTAAACACAAATAAGGTTTAGAATAATACGTACTGCCCATACTTCGACCTTCTTTTGTACAAAAATAATATATCTTTAGACATAAATTGTAGTCCAAATATTTAACAAAATTCTACGTTTCGTCTAAGAACTCTGTATTTTATGTTACGATATTCTTTTCTATTATATTTTATCATTCAATATCTAATCACAGGTAACTCAAGAAGATTGAATAAATCCTTATAGCCCAACCTGGCAATTGAACCCAAAACCTTGTTTGACTTGTTAATGAGAAAGTGATTCGTTTTGTTTTTGTTTGTTGACTGAATAACGTATCCCATCTCTCATCTACTCATATACTTTACACAATACTACACAATGATTGCTAGCCTAAGTACACTTCCACTAGACAAGATAAATAAACAGGACTCAGACGATAATAGCACTATGAATTTAATATTCATATTTAATCACCAAAACAAAGCATTGACAAAGTGTATTACACAAACCCGTGCTGATGGGAAACTAATACCAAAGCAAATAGCCAAGCAATAAGTTTTCAATGCAATTTGAATAGTAATCCATGCGATACATTGGGTATTGATACAGAGGGCCGGTTAATGACGAATGAAATGCTGGCCCGCGTACGTGAGCCGAATGCAGACTTCGCTTTGAAAACCTAATAAACTATTTATGTATTGGTGCAGTTCTGATTGGAAAAGGTTTTCTAAGTAGCGCCACGGCGGAGATTAAGCGTGAATGGGAAGGATCCAATGGGCAGTAATGTCCCAGAAAAGCAGTGGCTGTTGGGCTTTTTGGTGATAACACTACTACACCTAGATAGAGTCGACTGACGAGAGATGATCAACTCTAGCCAGTGATACTTTATTCATCACATAGGCGAACATTGTTGCACTTGTGATAAATCAAGTAGCATGAGAATATTTAATTATTACTCAAATTAATTTGTTCTGGTCTTTGTCCAGGCGAATTTAAATATTCTACCACCAAAAAAATCATATTAGTACAGGACATCCATAATTATTTTGGAAAATAATATGGGCGAATGAAATCAATGAATATCAGGTGATCATTATTTTTTTAATTAGTTGGCCGGCATATGCCCGCAAAAGGCTTTAGTCCCGCCATCACAAAGCATTTGTAACACACTAACGCTTTGACTATACGAGCTGCCAAGGAGATATGTGCATTGTTCCATAAATATTCCTTCCATTTAAGGCAAATTGTAATCTGTTACTGAACATTGAGAGTTCATTTGCCTTTGAAATTTAATGCTCTTAGTGTAGCAAACAGTGTTGAGAGTCTGTGGTTCCTGCAAATGTCAGGTAGACGTGTCAGCTGTCAAGTGTGACGGCCGACATTTAAAAAGTATCAGCCCTACTTTCCCCCGTGCCCGGAGAGGCCCCTTTTTGATCATTGGTATCCGTGTGTGCCAGTTTATTAAATAAATATAATACGTAATAAAAGAGTTCTTAATTAAGATAACCGTGATTCTACATTTATTGGTGCCACTTCTGTATATTATAAGCAAACAAGATGCTTATCTACCTTTGGTCAAGCTGTCGATATTCACAAAATGGTCAATGTCGTATAGAAATACACACAATAAAACATATAAGTTAATAAAGCCAAAAATATCGAATTTCGAAATATCAATTGAATTAAAGCGTGATGCGGCATTTCGGAACATTATACTGTTCGGACGGTTTTAATATTGAATGGAATGCTTTGGCGCGCGACACGGCGACGTTGCCACTATCCGTGATTATTGAAATGCGTTCATCATTAATTTGTAAAAGCCATATTGTTTTACAATACTGCTGTAGCTGCTGCGTGAAAATCTTTCCCAGATACTCCACATTGTTCTTGGGATTAATGAATAAAATAAAAATTGGATTTATTGGCTACTACATTTTGGGATAAATGGCTTATAATTTATAATTATAGTAAATAATTTATTAATATAGTTTTTGCTTCGTCTTCGTGTAGGTTTTCCGAGATAAAAGTCTTGCAATACATTTTCCCGGGCTAAAAGTAACCTATGCCCTTTCCATGGTCTCAAATTATCTCGATTTCATGTATATCTCATGGTTGTCAATTCATATTGAGGCCTATAAGGGCTCGCGAATAGCTCCTAGCCTTCTTCTCTCCTCCCATCCTAAGAGGTTTCCTTATCCTTCGCCCACACTTCCTTCCCAGCTATCCCCTCCCAACATTCCTCCAGGATCTGCAGTCGTTAAACTGGGAGATTCCAGTATCCCATTTGCGTATTTCCCCCGGTGTAAACTCAGGAGTCCGTGCGATACACAAAAAAAAATCTATCTCGATACCAAATTTCATCGAAATCCGTTCGGTAGTTTTTAAATTTATCGCGTTGACATATAGACGCGGCAGAGACTTTGTTTTATGATACGTGAGTATCTAGGAGTTGATTTAACTTTATATAAATTTGACCCAAACCCATGGAGTGGTGAATGACCTCCATTCTATAAAATATCTAAACATCTTAAAATACTTCCATATATATTTTTATATTCGTAAGGCAATAACTACTTTTTACTCATTGCAGTAATGTGAATCTCTTTCTGGCAATATTAATTATTATATAGTTGGTTAGGTACTTTATACCTCGACACTAATGCAAGTCAATGGAACTACATCTTACGCTTCAGAATTAGCTTGAAGCAATCAACAACCAAATCCATATTGAAGACGTAAGATTATTAACCACATTAATTTTAATTAAATGTGGCTCTACGGACGCGAAGCCTCGCGACTCTCCTTTGTAACGCGATTACGAAGCCAAAATGAGAATACCGCAATCCAACCAAAATTGAAATGGCGGAGAGGACGTCTAGAACGAATCAAGGTTATGTGAGGCGCGGATTTGGTGTTTTATTATTGGGCTCTTTAGATCTTGGATGACGATAATTTATACGTACAACTGCCAATGAATACGATGTATTATAGAATTTATTTGTCCTGTAGATATTTTATTCCTACTCAAAAATCCGTCTGAAGTACAAAAAATTTACAAGAGGCCTACACTCAGCATTGGGTGAATGTATAGACTGAAGAACAGAAGAGAAGAAGACAGATTATTTCTTTAACTTCAACAAGGGATCAGAACAATTTTAACTCTAACAACACATTATTTTACTTCACAAAACTCCAATAACCACATTCACGTTCTAAAATCTAAGAGAATAAAGAAAATTTCCCTACCAAATCCAAGATATTAGATATAAACGTTTTCCGATAAGTGTTAATGTTGGAAAGCACCGAACTGCAGGGGCGATCGCATCGTGCAGAAATCTCGATAATGCTGTCCATTACTGGCCATTGCGCTTCCTTCGCGTTCTAAAAGTGATTTTAGCGAGCAATGGAAGCTAATTACGTAGCTTATGGACGTTTTCATCTAGTTTTCCAGGCTGACCTGATGCACTGATGCTCGTCAATGTGGTTTTTAACAAGTTCTCTAGTTTAGATAAAAAAGCATTATTTATTTTAAAATATAAGGCGTGAAATATTTAGGGCTTTAACTGAAATACGCAGAGAAGAAAATAATCATTCTGAATATTAACAAATAAATTTGGATAGATAAATATAACTAAACAGCAGTGGCACTAAATGCGGTCCTGGCAATTCAATTCAATTAAATTTTAATGAAGAACCATTAATGAGTAATCTTACATACAATGCTCATAACTGACATGCGAACGAAGCCCTTCAACTTCTTCGATATCGGATAAAGACCTAAGACGTCGACACGAGAATAATTACACAAAGTAATTTATATTACTGTTGTTTTATGGGCTGAGAACAAACAGGTCCAGGGTTCGACTGTCATTTTGGGCAATACTGTAGAATTTCTAATCAATAACAATATTCAAATTGCCCGGACTGGTTTACCAAAGAAATAGTAGATCCAAAGACAGTCAAGACATTGTAGTATTTAAAAAAATATATTAAGTCAAGCGATATGGTCGCCGAAGTACTTCTACCCATCTCTATAACTACATTCGTCCATCTTTACACAATCCCAGTTTTCAATCGAATCCTTCGGGACCCGCTCGATTTCTTCAAAGAAAATTACTCTCAAACACCGAAGAAAATCTCGTACAAAATTTGCGAAACATTTTAATATTTTTCTACAATGATCCAATTATAAATCGTTTGGTAAATAAAGTTGTGGCGAGTCAAACCGAGCAAATCATTAAGAATATTTTTGTGTTGAATATTTTTGAGGAATCTTTCCCTTTTGTTTCATGATCCCTAACGAACTCGTGGTGTATAAATAACATTCCACGAATTCTTATTTTTCTTAATTATTTTATAATAGTTTATCGTACATTCGAAAAACTTCGAGAATCTTCCATGTTTAAGATAAAAGGTGTTTTTACTGAGTTTAACACCTGATCAGAAAAATAAAAAGCCTCGTCATGTTGTAGTAAAATATGGAACTAATTTCTTGTACTGGCAACATTAACTTTAAAACGAAAAAGCGAAAGTGACGCCCTTAATCAGGTTCTTTTATTTTCCTGTTCAACCTATAACATCAATCCCAAGATTATGATGAATATAAAAAAAAATATGTTTCTATGTCACTAGTACATATCAATTACACTGAACTGAGCAATAGCGAGAATGTCTTTTTTATCTTATCCTGCAGTCTGCCAGTAGCAATAGTCCTGCTACCTTCGTAAACCCCAGTAAATAATGAATTAGTGCCCTTAACACCTCAAACTATTCATAATACGCAGTACACTAATGTCTTCCTACATGTACCCAATCTATCTAATAACAATAAAAATGTACACGTGTGCGTCGATTTGTTCCAGCAGAAGCACCCACATGTGATCTTCGAAGCGAGGACCAAGGCGAACAAGGGGTGCGCCAACAAACTCGAGTTCCGACCCAAGAACCGGCGCACCAAACACCTCAACTTCGTCGAGGAGCTCAACGATGATCCTAACTAGTAAGTTTGTGATGAGCATATTAGGGGCCGTTCAAGTATTACGTAACGCAATTTGGTGGGTCTTGAAAACGTTACGATGCGTTACAGGGGTCAAAGGGGGGGTTCGTACAACGCGTTATATAACATTGTTTTTTTTTATTTTAAAACAATAACGAAGGTAAGGTTGCTAAAAAGCAACTTTACGGTACTTTGCGTAACATAATTGTGAATATTAGAAAAAAATTTACATTTTAAAGTTACATAACTTTTGGAGGGGGGACGGGGGCGCGCAGGAAAACGTTACGGCGCGTTACATGGGGGGTGGTTGGATCAAAAATCTTCTAAAATTGCGTTACATAATACTTGAACTGCGCCTTACTAGATCTAAATTACAAGTGATTAATTAATTGATTTAAAAAGTAACTTACAGCATTAAGCCAACACTTACATTTCACAATATACGTGTAATAATTATAGGTTTGACAACAATAACAACGAAAATGTTTATCAAATGACATAAAAGCTATTACTATCAGTCTTACTTATAAAAATTTCTCAAAGCTATGCTTAGTTAAATACAAATTTACCCGATCAGCTGTAAGTCAAAACCTACCATCTTGCCTCTTAATAAGTTAAACTAGGAAACCGATGATGTTTTTGACAGCTATTTAAGCAATTCTTAACAATCTCTTAACGCTAAAACAAGTTTATAAGTAAGACTATATAATTAACTACTTAGGAACAATTTATGATGGATAAGTAGATATTTAGACTAAAGTCCACATCCAAAACAATAATTCTAATAGGGATAATGACATAAAATCTAGTGTTAAAGAATGTTAGGAAAAGTCTAAAGAGAAAAAGGTTAGACAAGTCAAGACAAGTTAATTAAAAGACTTTTAAATAAATATGACATTAGTCTGGAAATTAGTACATAAGACAGATTACTTTTGGGAGCATCTTGAAATTATTCTTTACCTCTTCCTTTCCACGTATCATTACCATCTCTCTGTAACTTTAATTTAATTTTTTTGTACGATTTAGTTCATTATTTTGTTAAAAAGACCACATGTTTTTTCTCAAATTAATGTCAGTCCGTCCCGTGACCACGATGGCTACAAATACTTTGAAACGTCGAGAGAAAATAATAATATAATTAACTGCGATAAAATCCGTAAATAGTTTTATCACAATATCTAACATTTGTTTAAATATAAGAAATCATGTAGCATATAAAATTAATGTTACCAAAACAAATTTTAGAACAGCTAGCACAGAACGTGACGGAGTTAATCAAGTTAGCACTGTAAATCAGACGCGCGATAGTTCACAAGTTCCTATCTACAGTCAACAGTGAATTCAATTCTATTTGAGAACGTAATTAAATTGAATAAGAAATAACAATTTAAACGTTTGAGTTAACGGTCGGAGGGGTCCAATCTTCAGGGATTTTGTTGGGTAAATGTTTGTACCCATTTTTGCATTATCGCGATTTGTAATTTTCTTTAAAGGTTCAATGAATGAGTTATGTAGATTATCTTCAATTAATAAGCGATATACTGGTCATAAACTCTATAACAAATCTTACCACATAGCAGAATTGTTATATTACCTAACTTGGTTTGTCATCCAGGCAAATTAGTCTCATAATAATCATTTTCAACTGTAGTAATAACTAGACATTTTCTTTTTTAAATTTATCTTTTTGTTTGCAGCAATTGCTAGATTTTTGGAACTGTTCACAATTTCAACCGTAAGGTCTTGGATTCGATTCCCAAACCGGGTCAAATGTTCAATGCTAGACGGTCAGTCGAAAAACTAAATCAAATCTTATATAAAACTTGTTTTAAATTAAAATAATGAAATACAATAGGGAAGATGCAAGGGAAGATAAAGAGTATAGGATAATTTCAACACGGAATAGATACAATTTAATAATAATATAGATATATTCGGATATCCCAACCTCAATAAGGCAAAACTGATTACGGATTATATCCGAAATCCTCTAAGCGGATTAACCCACATCGATGAACACAAAACGGCTCGAAGAAATCTCGCATAGTTATTAATCACAGGTTATCCGAACAATGGCGGAATCTCAGCAACTAAGAGTACGCCGAAAGAAGTGAATTATGCAGCCCAGTTGAAAGTTTAGCGCTCGTTTGTGATTTTTTTCCCCCCATCTACAGTAGCCCCGTTTCAAACTGCTAGAGTACACAATGTGAACTTTCATTATGAATTCCATTTGAATTTATGTGAGAAAATAATTTAAAGTTTGCCGACAATGGAACTTCGCGTTTGTGCCGTCCACGGTCTTTATTTTTGATCGAATGGAATAGATATTCGCTTTATTATGTTGGGGAACATTACTGGCACCGTTTCGCCGTGAGCGATGAAAATGCGGTCTTGTTGGACGCTATGACAATGTCAGAGATACGTAGAATGAATTTAGATAAAATACGTAGCAGTGGTTAGTAAAGAACGCTACATTTGCTTCAAGATACTACGCTGCTACGTCGTAGTACATATTATGTTAACCGCTACGAGTTATCTATCTACGTCATGCGTATTATTATAAATGTCATAATAATTTCTGACATTGTCAGAATATTAAACAAGCATTAGCAGAAAAACAGCCACTAACGCCATTATATTTGTACTGCTTACGCTAGTCGTAAACCGGCAGGATAAAAAACCGCTAACTTTATTCGGATTCTTTAAACCTCAACAGCCGTAAGCACTTTTGGCTGTGACCCAAAAATGAAGTTGCGATGTATTTTTATTTAAACATCATGCATTCGCCGCAGCAAACTGAATAACCGATAGCTGGAGCGTGTTAATTTTGATTAATTATTGGCCATCACACACATGTGACGGCGGACTGACCTTATTTTGTACGACAGTGACAAAAAGAATGTATTAAACGTAATGAGAGTGTGTGGTTAATACTTGATGTCTCGTTTCGTAGTCTTTAATAATAAAGCGAAGGTAATGTAGAATTCTGGAGCCTTGATTGGAACAATTTGTTTACTGGTAACTAGCTGTGACCAATTGCGTATATAAAATTGTAAGTACGATATAATCGCACTCAAACATAGATTATCTAAAGGCTGTATAAATAGGTGCAGCTTAGTTTAGCTCTGAAATGCGATATCGGTTGCGACTTTGTCATATTAATGTCAACATCTTAAGATACGGACTATTTAATAAAACCATATTAACATCAGTTCAAATGACACTGCCAATTACAGTATGTGTATTTTGACAGGTGAGTTATACCTAGTCTTGCCATAAATATTGTAATAAAGAAAAAAGAAAATTGTTAACTGCAAATAACATTTATTACTTTTACAGTGTGTCAGTTTAATACATAAATATAAAACAATTAAAAATATAAAAAGCTTATTCGAAGTGGTCTCCATTGGCTGCAATACAGTCCTTTAAACGATGAGGCCAGTTATCAATAGAAGCACGCACTCTTTCCATGGGAAAATTCTTCACTGCCAATCGTATAGATTGTTTTAGGGACTCAAATTATCATGGCGTTTAGAGCAAGCTGTACTCTCTAAAACTGACCACAAATCATAATCCAGCGGATTAAGATCGGGACTAGACGACGGCCAGTCTTCAGCTCTGATGAAGTCCGAAACGTTCGATTCCAACCAAGACTGCGTGGACCGAGCTTTATGACCCGGCGCCGAGTCTTGCTGGAAGGACCATACTTGGTTATTGAACATGGTGATGTTAAGGGGCTTAACTACCTTCTCAAGAATGGTATCTTGATACACTTGTGCCGATGTTTTGATACCTTTTCACAAAAATATGGCTCAGTCACTCCTTCATAGCTAACACCCCACCAAACCATCACTGAAGTCGGATAATGTCCACGTTGCACTCTGTCGACTAATTGGGAAGCTTCCTTAGAGCTTTGAGCATAAATACGGTCATTTTGTTTGTTAAAATGTTGCTCAATTGTAAAAATTTTCTCATCCGTAAACAAAATTTTTCTGTGACCTCCCTTTGCGTACCGCTTCAGTAGTTGTTTCGATTTTACCACCCTATTCTTCTTTAAATTATCAGTTAAGAAATGGCCAGTGCGTCTCTTATAGGCTGCAAGTCCTAAGTCATCTTTTAAAATACGCGACATGGTTCTAGGTGCTATCTTCATTTCCCGAGATAAAATCTTTTGCTTTCGGACAGGATTTCTTCGAATTCTTTCCCTTACTGCTTTGACCACCTTTTTCGTACGAACACTACGTGGACGGCCAGATCTTTTCTGTCACAAACAGAGGAGGTCTCATTGTACCTATTAATAGCCCGGTACACAAACATTTTACTAATACCAAGTGTATGGAGAGTTTTAAAAATTGCATTTGGCTCCATACCTACTTTGTGTAATGCTATCACAGCGATTCGGTTCTCTTTATCACCCCACACCATTTTAATATCGCAAAATATTTTACAATGTATTGGCGCCAAAATGAGAAAACACAATGAACAATCGTATAAAAATGACAGATTCGAAATTCAAATGTAATATTTTTTTATAATTAAGTGTAACAGTATTTATGGCCAGACTAAGTATTTATTAAATAGCGCCGTCTCAGCCGAGAACAAGCTCTTGAATGCCAGCTTAAGCTTTGTTCATTAAATAGTTCAATACATTAAAGGTCTACTTGAGATCCTGCTTTAAGGTGAGATTTATTAATCTAAATCTACACTCATTATGATGAAGGAAAAAACTAAACGGCTCAAGTTGGGTCGACATTTGAAACACAGAGCCTTCTTTAACTCACACCTAACAAAGATGGATTCAAAAATATTCACCTAAACCACAGTGATCGTTCACATCGCGATACAAGGCCGCGGTTTTTTGAAGACCTGTGTGAACAACTTATACCTCATAAATCATTCAGTCGAACTCAATTTGTCTGCGTGGAGTGATGAAAGGGGCCCGTTAATATTCCCGCCGAATCCCAGAGGAATGCGCGCGATCCGAGCCTTTCCGATTTGGAAGAATTTAGCTACACCGTGGACGTGTTTCCATTGATTTGGATTTGTGGGATTTTGGGGGATGGATTGGAAATGTTTTATAGGAAATATTTGATAACATAGCAATGACGTAGTTATAATATACAAAAATCTATTTGAATAATTTACTTCTGGAAATTTAAATCAATGTGTCCGATATTATAACCTCTACCACACCAAGGTTTGGAAATACCAGAGCATTGGTACACTGGTGAGTTCTGGCTTCCCTTTCCCATATGCTCCGAATACGTATGTTTGTGTTTGTGTGTAATTCATCACACTGATATCTCCCTGCAACAATAACAACTTGAAATCCAATCGATAGCGCCAGAGGCATAAATGCCGCTGACGTCATTACCGTGACGTCATCAAACCGAATGAATAGAACAGCCCGGCAGCCTATCTTGCTTGCGATGATCTTAGATGTACAGAGCATTATTATTTCTGGATATTTTCGTTCGTTGGATTTATGTTCCTGGCATGTCAGATAAGCAGGTCGTAATGTTAAATCGTTTCTGCAATATGTTTGAAAATGTGTTGCGCAGACCTCACATCGGTTTATTATTCGGCTTTATGTGAAATATATTATAATTTTTCACAAACAAAAACGTTTTCCTGATTGTATCACTAAATTTCGGAATAAAAATAAGCGTTTATGTTAATCATAATATGTAGATAATATGGTATATCTGTACCAAATTTCATCTAAATCCGTAAGCAGTTTCTGAGATTATTTCAAACAAGTAATCAAGCATAAATTTCCACAAATATTGTTATTTATTATATCAAATTTTATAAGGTTTATTTTTATCCAAATAAAAACCTATATCTTAGACATCGGTTTTAATTTCATATAAGTATTTTAATATATCCTAAATAAAGAAAAAAAATATAGAAATTTTTTTTTTTTCTAAAGTACATGTGCGTGTGTATGTGTGTGTGTATAATAAAATGTGTTTGACTGCTTCGGTGGCGTAGTTGTAATTGTACACAGTAAGAGTACTACTACCGCGCTGAGTTCCTGGGGTCAAATCCTGGGTCAGCTCCAAATAATTATGACTGGGTGTTTTATCTTAAAAATTACTCAGTCACAGCTCGAGTCAGAAAGTTGGCGATGTGATTTCACCGTGAAAGCATGTAAAGCCGTTGGTCCTGCGCCTGAATTCTCTCCGATCATGTCATCATCATCAGGGAAGGAACAGCGAATGTACCAATTTATTCAGCACAACTTTGTGCACTATATCTCCTGCGTACCCGGCTGATCTTGGCTGAATCAATCAAAATATAAAATATCTCATTCATTCACACTTAACATTTCTAGAACTAGATAAGCAAATATACCTCGTGTCCAATGCGCTGTATATGTAATACACGGCAAATAACTAAAGCCGTGTACACACGTGTCCTCAGAAATTTGATACATACAAGCCGGTTTAATTGGACACATCAATTGTTGCCCCATTCTACCCATCGTTGCTATTTGCACAGTGTTAGCGTTATCCAAACAACATTATTTATCAAGACATTTCCAAGGGAAACCGGCGACTGTGAGTGATATTTTCGTCCGAAATTTCACCAGTCTCCCCTTTAATTACAAAGATTCTTGACTTAAGTGATTAAGAATGGCTTTATTCTTGGAAATGAGTATTAATGTTATTGTGAAATAGTGCTTTCGTAGTTATTTCGATGAAATTAATAAATAACAACATACTAATATAAATGGGCAAGAATCTAAAATTGTTTGGATGTTTGTAGAAACGCAGAAATAGCTGAATTGGATGAAATTCGACACACGGATAGACCATGTCTTGGATTGACACATAGGCTTCTAATCCCGGCATTTTGTTATACCGCTGGGAATCGCTGTAGCGTTTTAGGGACTCTTGTACCGAAGAAAGATTTTATGCAAGCTAAACCGTGAGCAACACCTAGTACTTTTAATAAAACTACCAACTAAATGATATAATTCTCGCATGCAGTCTATATCAGAAACGATTCATTCATATCCACAGCCAAGAAGCACTATTGTGTTCCGGTTTAAAGAACTTTGTAGCCAGTGTAACTACTGGACATAATAGGACTTAACATCTCATGTCTCAGGATGGCGAGCGCAGTAGAATACCAAACAATACTTTGTAATTCAAGGTTTTTTATGGTGTTTCTACTGTTTGTGGGCGGTCGTATCGCTTAAAAGTAATCATAAAAGTCTAAAAATATTGCTTTGAATAAACGATGTCCTACCCTCAGTCAAATAACTCACTCCGTTATTTCATACAAACAAAATAGTACATTCATAAGAAATCACCTTTGAATACTGTAAGCAAACCAAAATACCTTACATACAATCCCACGAGACACCGTCAAAGTAGAAATGTTGCCAGCGCAAAAAATATCCCGAAACTTTACAACCTGTCCATCAAACGTTCTGCATCTGGCAGCATTTAAATATTACAGTGACTTAGAAGGAGTTTTGACGGTGCGGTTGGGAGCTTATTTTGCTAGAAATTCATGGTAATACATAATGACAATGAAAAGCGGCGATAGCCTAGTTAGGTGTGGAACGGACTGCCAAGACGTAATGTCCGCAGGTTCAAATCCCAAGGGCACACACCTCTGACTTTTCTAAAATCATGTGTGTATTCTTTGTGAACTTATCGTTCGCTTTAACAGTGAAGGAAAACATCGTGAGGAAACCTGCACATCTAAGAAATTCTGTATAGGAATTTCGAAGGTGTGTAAAGTCTACCAATCCGCACTAGGCCAGCGTGGTGGACTAAGGCCTAATCCCTCTCAGTAGTAGAGGAGGCCCGTGCTCAGCAGTGGGCAAGTATATAATACAGAGCTGATATTATTATTACTATTACATAATGACATACTTGGAAACCTTTAATGGTCGTGATCAGGAATCTGGTATCTTTATTGAAAGTATTGATTTAAATTTATCTCATACTTTACTGTGTAAGTGGCCCACATAGGTGTGTCGCGTTCCGGGATCAGCCTGTATAATGTATATATCTGGTTCCAACAAGCCGGCGTAATAGTGTTGACTGTCGAGGGGTAATCATTACTCATCAGTTGACAATCTATTGGATCCCATTCCACTTACAAATCAAGTAGGAACTGTTGTGGGGTAGTTAACGGAGAGCATTATACATTGTTTTTAAAGCAAACTCAACAAGATTTTCTTATCTTGGAAAATAGAATAACCAAAGAGTTAGATGACAGTTAAAAAATGTTACAGCATGGACTGCGCTAATAGATATTTTATGTATTTTGGTAAATTATTATTTAGAAATGCGTCGGTGGCGTAGGCTCTGATTTGCCGGGTTCAAATCCTGGATTCAGTAATATATTCTGGTTCTTCTACAACTATGAACTCGGAGTCTGGAATTTGTGCCCGAAATGCGACGGGCGACGGACTCGGCTACCTATCACTTCATGTGACGGAATTAACTAGGTAAAAAGAGAGAGTGCCCTGTGTGCACCTCTGCCTATACCCTGGAGATAAAAACATGATTTATCTTTGTATTATTTTGAAATTAACGAACCAATGCTATTTACTATTTTTATGAGTGGATACTTTAAATAAATTACCAAGAATTATCCTAATATTTCAAAACATTCCCTTTCCTTTGTAAAAATAAATACTATAAATCCTCTTGTGTATAACTCAAGTACATTTTCATTACAAATACTACAGAAATTACAGTCCATACATCACAAAACTACGGCCAAGTAATCCTATCCCGACAAAACCAATACAAGTTTAATAACAAATTCGGACGAATAAAAGTCATCGGCCATCTGGTTTTATTACATCCTACGCTCTCATAACTCAGCCCAATAACATTTATGACACATGAATCAATCCAAAAATAGAACGTTTGAAAGTTTCCGAACGCACCCTCAACCTTTCCGAGTCCCTTCGAGATAAACTTGATTAGAACCTTGAATTAAGATAAAACCTCAATACTCAATCGTTCTAAAAATCGGTTTTCGAACGTCCCACATTTTATAATTTCGTTGAGGGGATGTAAAGAGATCGGTTTCTTTCGAATAAAGCCCGGTCTTACTTAATGGGCGATTTTATTCGATTTTGAATAATAAGCGCTCAATGGGCTCGGTGCCCGGGCGGTAAATTAAAAAATGCGTCTGCGGTTACGCTTTTGGCGGGTATTGGATTCGTGATACTTTTTCGCAATTAGGATTATGTTTTTTTCTCTTTGTGTTTCATTTAATCTTTGTTTTAAATTTATTTTGTTTTAACGCGTGTTTTATAATTAATATGAAATGTTTATTTTTAGATATAACAAGTTTGAGTTGGTAGTGAGCGTACCAAGAGACTTAAAATTGATTGGTTTTCAGTGACATTCCGATTTTTCGAATCGTAATGTCAGTTCATTAGATAAACCAATGTAAGTTATGAATAATATAACAATAAAACCATTATAATGTCTACAAATATTTACACTTCAGCAAGTATGAACCGCCATACCTTCTCTGTCTTAATTCTTCTTTACCTAACCCTCTTCTTCTTTCCCAGTGGCACCGGCAACCACTCGACAGACGGTCGCTCATGGCGTTGGTGGCAGAACACCAACCTCCGCGCCCTGAACAGACGGAGGCGTGACGTGAGAGAGACAACCAAGTACATAGAGACAGCCCTGATCATAGACAAGGCGATGTTCGACCGGAGGAACGGCAGCACCAGGTCCGAGGTGGTGCACGACGCCATCCAAGTGGCCAATATTGCTGATCTGGTAAGGATTGGTATATTTTCTATATGGTAGATATATTTTATGAATAATTCTTAATTTGTCTTTACCATGTGGTCGAACTACTTCTATACTTATAAACGTGTCAATAGTCGGGATAGATACTGTCACATCTAATTCTGTGCTACAAATGTTTGCATCTTTATATTCATTATATTAAAACCAGTAAATACGAATATTATGAGAGTTAACATATAAGGTCTAAGAATGACTAACGCCAAATAACAGTACCTATTGCTTAAGACAAAATTCAGGTTGGTCATGCGTGAGAAACAAAACAATAACGGGATCGACCAGCTGTATAGCTAATAATTACGTGCACAAAACAAGTCGCCATAAGCGCGCTTTAATAAAATCCGGCCTATTCAGGCTCAATATACCAATAAAGTAGCATGCACTCACACCACGGACAAAATGCACATGATTACACGGCGAAATTGCGTACGCTCGTGCCGTTCTCGCTCGGCCATTGTCGACTGTAACAATTTACTCTGGCCGCCTATTATGGCGGAGGCTTACCGGACCACAATTGCCAGTATACCGTGTGGACCGTAAAAAGCAAGGATTACACTGTAATAACATTAGAACAGACATTGCGCACAATCCTGGGGCGAACTACTTGTGTTTTACACTTTAAAACTGAAAGCAATACGCTCCAATTGTTTCTGGAAGCGTAAACATAATGTCAGTAAAGTTTTGAACTCGCCATCTTGGAAATTTTACATTTAGAACAGTAACAAAGACAATTTGAAATTGCTTATTTTATTTTCGAGAGGTCGTTAAGTTTGTGTCGTTTGTAAAGTCAGAAGGGAAGCAAACTAAGAAATTGTTTTAAACATCGCACTAAAGTCTTGGTCAAACGAAACGCGTATTAGACACGTGTCAAAGCGCCATTACCGACTGACGACTGTCAATAGTATTGTATTGGCAAATTCACTCTAAATACTCTGGAAAATAGATCTATTTTCGCTTGGAGTTCGTTCAGATCGAGGTGCTAGTATGCTTTATTCCAAATCGAATTTCTTACTGTAAGCACTAATTACCATACACTTGTTCAGGCGATTCGATAAATTTCGCGTTCGGTGCAGTTTTCGAACTGTTAAAAGATAGAAATTTGGTTCGGATAACCCCCCTTTTTCTACTTTTTACGGCAAATTAGTCTCTACATTAGTCTTAATGATAAAAACGGGGGTGGCCATACTGACCGACAAGCAAAAAACATATCTACGGTCCATATAATAATACCAGCTTATTAAGCAAAGCTATTTTGACAGATATTGAGGCTACAACCAGCCAGATACAAAATATATCGGGGAACTTCCAGTGACAATTAGGACACTTAATAATTTCAGTCTATTTCTTTGAGTTCATTTTATGTAGCGGTCTAGAAATCAATGTAAACCACAACGTGTTCGTGATGTTAAAAGTAATATTAGATTATATATTAAAATTTATAATAACTTTTGCAAACCCGTCTACACAGAATATAATGATGGTTGAAAACTAGATTCACATTAAATTACGTTCTCCTGGAACGCATTCATACAACGTCCTCATTAAAGAGAACAATAAAATTAAACAAAACTCAAATAACAAACATATTCGACAATAAACTCAAATAAAGGCTAATTGTGAATGAAATTGTTTTCATCCAAAAGATTACTGCAATAGACGTTCAACTTGTCTCAACTTGTGACAACTTGCAAACTCCTGACAAGCTAAGCTTCGAATTTGACAAATGTTATTTTATTGTCGCTTACTTTGCCGGAATTCGGCGGCACTTTATTAAGTAAACGAATGGGGATAACAAAAAGTGGATTAATTTTCAATACGGATTACGTGATTGGCTCGATATTGAAAAGTTTTAGTAGATTGAATCATTTGATAAATCAACACATGGGTATTGATTTATAATCATGAATAGATACATTTTATTGTTTTTTATTTAATTGAGGCTACATCTATAATAAACAATAAAAAGGCTAGAGCCTTTCTCAATAAATGGACTATTCAACACTAAAAGAAATTTTCAAATCCAACCAGTAGTTGCTGATTAGCGCGTTCAAACAAACAAACTCTTCAGCTTTATATAATAGTATATAGATTTAACTAAGAAGGGATTTGAGATTAGCTAGTTACTCGCCTACTGGATGCTGCTCTTGTCCACAATAGCACCGTCTCCCAGAACTTTTAATTGCATTTATATATAACACTTCATAGTACTGGGTGCGCTATAACACAAAATATTACGCCTCGTAATTCTCAGTAACACTCCAATCACCAAATCACGCATAAAGATTTTATATTTTTTTTACTAGTGTTAGTGCAGTAAATATTTATTTACCAATACAGCATACACATAAACCAAGTCCTAAATGAACATATTTCCTATTTATTCTCATAAAACAATTGCACACAAGCACAGTCGCGAGTAAAACTTATTTTTAAGTTATTATCATATTTTATACGGATCTGAAAAACATTTTTGAAAATCACAACTGCTGCCAGAAGGCAAATGCAGAACAAATTATGAAACGTAAAGAAGCAATTAGGCAGACCTACATAACTGTGCCGACCGACCGTGGATCTATCTTTTGCCGGTAGCTATTTTGTTACGCCTTTTGGACATCGTTTAACAGATCTAGGGAAGCTATTCCGTGCCTTTGAAAAAAAAACTAAAGTACCTCTTCTTTCACAGTACTTCCGAACCCTGAACACGCGCGTGTCACTGGTGTACATCGAATCATGGCAGAGTGCCGACCAGGCCGACATCGACCGCAAGCAGGACATCACGCGCGCCATACACAAGTTCAGCGACTACACCGCCAGGAAACTCTTCAAGATCGAGAAAGACACCACGCAGCTGCTCACGTGAGTAACATAGAGCAGGTTTTATAGCATAATAGTCAAAGCACTTCCTGCTGGTATGATATTTGTATACGACCTGATTACAACCACCATGAACAAGGTGAAAAGCCCGCCATAGTGACCCACGTAAGTGTATCGCGATCCGGGATCAACCTGTGTATATCGGTTTCGAATGGGTCGGCATTGTATCGACTGCCGAGGGGTAATCGTCCCTTGACAGTCGACTCTATCCAGAACCTACTCCACTTACCATCAGGTACAGTCGGGTCTTTCCGCCAGGCGCATATAAAAAATGGACTATAAATACTAAAAGTGTCAAAAGAGAGATGTTTGTTTTGCTAATTTTTATCACACTGACTAACTAAGAGACTTGAGATTCGAAATTAAGTTACATTTAAAAATGAAAAGCCCCAAAACACAAATTCATATTTCAATTTTAGTAATACTTGGAAATACGGGAATAGCCGACGCGCCAATTTACTCGAAATAGAGTGTAACATTTAATAAACGGGAACAAATTAAATATTTCGCTCACTCCACTGCGCTACAAAAGCGCTTTTCAAAGCGATCATAACACGATAATCCAGCCGTTTTATCAAAAGCATTCGTACTGCATTTTCGGTGTATTACTAGAATTTTCCGCCCGACTGTGAGCGGGGGCGGAATAGGGGGGCGAAAACTTTACAAAACTGCTTACCAACCCTTTGAACGTAAAATACAGGATAGTCACTGCTGTTAAACATCTTGAAAATTAATTTGAAAGCTAGCGTCTCGAATTTATTTGGCCGATTTAACATGACCAGCTGTGGTCGGCGAGGTGTGTCTAAAGCGAATGCATCCGATGTTACTTAGAGATAAGTTTATGTGCGCCATTTATAATGATCAGTGAAGCTCGGTTTTTAAGGAGAATTTGGGTATCTTGAACACGCCTTTATTCTTGAGGTGTAGGTGGGGGTGCAAATAATGCACTTAAATATGACCTCTTGTTTCTGTTTAACGTTGTCACAGGGAGTGAATCGAATTTAAGTTTCATTCATATATTGAAAAACACGATCAAATCGTAAGTATTTAGAAAAATATGCGGCGTGATCTCGATGCTGGGCCTAAACTCTGACTTGGTCTCCCATCATGTCATGGCCCGCCATATTTTTTTTTCATTGCTTTGAACGACGAGATAATCTTGCCGTTCCCCTAATAAAATATACGACCGCCCATAAACAGTAGAAACACCATCCAACACCTTGAATTGCAAACTATCGTTTGGTATTCCACTGCGCTCGCCATCCTGAGACATGAGATGTTAAGTCTTATTATGTCCAGTAGGTACACAGGCTACAATACATATGGGTGTTATTGCATCTATATCTAAACCCTCGGTGATATATTTTTTATTACTTTAAATATGGTCCAAGGATTATCTATTCAGTTTCCAAGCGCCAGTCACAGATAGTTAATACACGTAATCCTCATGGAGACGGTATTCCGCCTTTGTGTTACGAACACATTACGAAGTTGGGCGAATGCGGTTTAGGTTTGTCAGTAAAATTGTGTGGTGATGCATGGACTGAGACAATTACTGCAGAGGGGCGGGGGATTACGTCATATCCGGGAAGGCACAATCGTTTTTGTATATAGTATCTTAGAGTGCATAATGTACGAACCTAATGACCAATGAAAGATGCTAAGGGATTTGCTGTTTATTTTATGTGATAGCAACACCACTGTACGTTAGCAATTGTTGACCAAAAGTCATCATAACTAAATAAATACACACATCACATTCTCCTTTAAGGGTAGGCAGAGGTGTAACCATTGCACCCACTTTCTGCCTGTTCCATCCCATGATCTTGGCAAGCCTATCACCATATCGGTCACAACTTTTAGACACCGAGATGATATTGAGTAGATAAAGCCAATTTCACTTTGCTCGTCCAAGGATTCGAACCCAAGACCTGAGAGCGGTGGCATACCGCGCACTCAATACATCTACGCCGTCAGAGCAGTCGACAAATAAAGTGATTGTTACACCTGAATTAAAACACAAAAATCTCAAAATTTTACAAAACAACCAACTGATAATAAACTCCCGAAGGAAAACAGTGGAAACGAGTTCTCCCCTAAATATTAGATAGGCATCAATCACGCTGGCAAATAAAAATGTAACCTCGATGGGGGTAATTCTTATTCTGTAGATTTATTTCGAAAACATACATATAGAACAAAAGAACATTCAAATCAAAACATCATTTATTAAATACAATTTCCATGGGAGTGTTCCATATTGCTCCTTCATCATCATCATCACCTATATAAAATTCAAGCTACATAGGCCGCCTCTAAAGATTTACAAACGGAATAGCCAAAAGCCGCTTGCATCCAGTGTTTCCCATCCATATTTTTTTTTGTATATCAGATCCCGGCTTCTGTACCGAGGGAAATATGTGAATGGAAACGGAATTCTTCGGCTTAGCGACTACAGGGACCTGGATGAAAGTTGGGAGGAGATATCTGTGGAAGAAAGTGTGAGGGAAGAATAAGGATCCCTCTTAGGATGGGAGGAGTGGAGGCCAGGAAATGTTCGCAAGCACTGATAAGCCTCAATGTGAACTGGCAACCATGAGGTGTACACACTTAACTGTGTGACTAGGGCCGCGACAAATGTCCTCCGCGTATGGGCGAGCAACGTGCATTCGATGTGAAGACCGGGCGCACAAGAATTGATTCAGTATGGATGTACCATCTATATTGCTCGCTAATGACTTCTTAAAATCACGCAGTGCCACTATCTTACACTAAAAAATGACATCTCATACAACAAGCGTGAAAAACATTCTTTCAGAGACGCTATTTTACCTTGACATACGTTTAGTAGACATAAATGTCTTCTCCCTTCGAATTACCATCAGATTCTATTCCGATATGTCGAAGGGAAATATAAATTATGTCGCACATCCGACCGTGGCGTATCCGTTCGTTGATTTAATTCGCAATCGATGTCATGTCATAAATTATCGGTAAACGAGATGTTTGACGATAGCTCTGAAGTAATGTTCACCTCTTTGGTCGAGTAGGTGTAGGATTCTTGACTGAGAGGTACTAGGTTTGATTCGGAAGATTTTTAGATGGGCACGGCACATTGATTTCACTGCACTTAAGGTAAGTTATAAGGGTCCAGATATGTTATAGATGTTTCCCTTGCCAGTCGACATAATTATGCCGTCTTCTTTAAAAACGGATATACATAGGCTGATCTTGGTATACGACACACTTACGTGGGCCACTATGACGGGTTTTACACCTTTTGTGCGGTGGTCGCTATCTTGGATTATACAAATATCTAAGTAACATAATAGTATAAATAGGGTATAGATTTTTATAATACTTTATATGCGGGGTTGGTTCCTTAAGTGCAGGTTGAAGTCAAGTAAGCGGCAAGTTGTTAAATATGAATCGTTCTCTAAGATTCGTAAAAAATATCTTTCACCAGTGAGGAGTTAAATCAAAAGTTCTTCAAAATCATACCTAAATAACCAGTTTTATAATTTAAGTATATTGTCCATACCCCAGAGGCGGTATAAAGAAATTGTAATAAGAAAGGTATACGTATTATAATAAAATTTATTTCCTAACATAATATTATGAAATCCTAAAATAATAGGGATGTTCTTTCCTCTGATATTTTGAGTTATTAATTCGCGTGGAGTTTGTGGGGTTTGACCTCTATCCCTCCCTAAGGGATGCTGTCCCGACAAAAGATTTTGCTCGACCTAGGAATCTATCTTGGAATCCAGCGCTGCTACCAGTCCAAGGAAGCACACGGTAGATTTTATACTGAACTCACACTGAGATTACATAGTCTTAATACATTCATCAAGTATTTACATCAGGAGACAGCTGCGCTCATTGACGAAAATGAATAAAAGAACATTGTCCGCACCATTAGATATATACCTTATAACGCTATGTAATTCCTATCTAAAACATCCTCATTTAATGAATTCCCGAATATGAAACTCATTACCATAATGTGAAACCGAACCGTTTGCTGAATAAAGCGAGCTTATATAATAAACGTACATTCAATTGCAATTTCAATATGAGTTAGAAAATCAATTATCCAAATTAATTTGCCGCGTATAGCGCGGCCTCTGCCAATAGGGGCAACTTAAACAAACCCGGCTAACGCAATAACCGCCGCTGGTGAAATTAAATAGTGCGCCGTACACAACCTTTCGACTGACTACCAACGCCACCCTATTCCTCCCAGGCACTCCCCTCATCCCAGGCAGTGCAAACATGGTGATTTTATCTAATTTCCTTACTGTTTCCTGCGCCGATTTCGACGCTCTAATATTTACATTGTGAGCCTTTGATTTTAATTTTAGGGTTAAAAGACTCCTTTGAATGTTCCGGCCGGAGCTCATTCTGGGAATACGATTTTCAATGTTCTAGAATCGCGTAATTTGGGTCATCCGCCCCTTCGCTCTTGGATGTGAAGAGTAGTTTACGCAAGAATAGGGAAGACTGTTTACTGTTAGGTTATGAACAAAAGGAACAATATTTTAAAAAGTTTTCTAATTTGAGAACTTTCGATTTCGATAACTCTTTTCCATTACATATAAGCGGCGATAGCCTAGTTGGTTGTGAAACGGACTGCCGAGACGAATGTCCGCAGGTTCAAATCCCAAGGGCACACACCTCTGACTTTTCTAAAAAAAATATAATATGTGTGTATTCTTTGTGAATTGTCGCTTACTTTAACGGCGAAGGAAAGCATTGTGAGAAAACCTGCATACCTGAGACTTTCTCTATAGGAATTTCGAGGGTGTGTGAAGACTACCAATCCGCACTAGGCCAGCGTGGTTGATTAAGACCTAATCCATCTCATTAGTAGAGGAGGCCCGTGCAACAATGGGACAGTATGTAATACAGGGCTGATATTATTATTATATTATATACTAGCTTTTGCCCGCGGCTCCGCCCGCGTTATAAAGTTTTTCAGACTAAAGTTTTCCGTTATAAAAGTAGTAGTTTCCCGGGTGCCTATGTTCTTCCCGGGGTCTCAAACTGTCTCCATACTAAATTTCATCTTAATACGTTGGGTAGTTTTTAAGTTTAACACGTTCATGCAGACAGATGCAGCGGGGAACTTTGTTTTATAATATATTTTTTAGAACTTTTTAAGTGAAACAATCCCGTCATACATCATTGTTGCATAACTTTAACCGTTTACGCAGCGCAGGCAACGGAAGCGCTCAAAACTCATAATTTTCCCCGTTTAAGCAACATGTTTCATTACTGCTCCGCTCCTATTGGTCATAGCGTGATGATATATAACTTTGAGCACTCCACAACAAAGGACTATTCAACACAAAAATATTTTTTCAGTTCGAATCGGTAGTTCCTGAGATTAGCCATTACTGCTCCGCTCCTACTGAATATAGCGTGATGATATATAGCCTATAGCACTCCACGAACAAAGGGCTATCCAACGCAAAAAGAATTTTTCAGTTTGGACCGGTAGTTCCTGAGATTAGCCATTACTGCTCCGCTCCTATTGGGTATAGCGTGATGATATATAACCTATAGCACTCCACGAACAAAGAGCTATCCAACGCAAAAAGAATTTTTCAGTTTGGACCGGTAGTTCCTGAGATTAGCCATTACTGCCCCGCTCCTATTGGGTATAGCGTGATGATATATAGCCTATAGCATTCCACGAACAAAGGGCTATCCAACGCAAAAAGAATTTTTCAGTTTGGACCGGTAGTTCCTGAGATTAGCCATTACTGCCCCGCTCCTATTGGGTATAGCGTGATGATATATAGCCTATAGCACTCCACGAACAAAGGCCTATCCAACGTAAAAAGAATTTTTCGGTTTGGACCGGTAGTTCCTGAGATTAGCGCGTTCAAACAAACAAACAAACAAACTCTTCAGCTTTATATAATAGTATAGATTACAACAAATTCTTCTTAGATAGAAGAGGATTTTTTTCGCCATTAACAATGCTAAAGACAAGAAGATATATTGTGCCCCTTACTTCTTTTTCCTTACTGGATGAGTCGCAAAAAATTTTATCTTTAAAATGTTACTTGAGTGTATTTTTCTCAAGATAAAAAATGTTATTATATGGCAACAAAGTTGATCATTTACCACCCAATGATTCTTTGCCTTTCAACAGCTTTCAGTTTTAAAAAACATTATAATTTTGAATTCATAATAGAGGATCATCTGCTCCAACAAAATTAATTTCTACAAAGCTTCTTAGAAGGAAAATAAATACAAAATTAGAGAAATTAAAAAAGCAATCAGGAACGTAAAGGGATTATTTTTTATGCCACTCTGGTGATACAATTGTTTTTTTATTTAAAATAGATTTTTAAATAACTTTAAGTGCGTTGAATTTCACAAATACTTAGAATAGAAAAAGTTCAATATTCTTTTATAACATAGACAGCAATGTGTAGCCACATATTGTTTAAACAAAATTAATTTCCTTCTAAACCTAATTCTAATAAATTAAATAATGCGTATGCAGTAAAAGCGTAATCGAAAAAAAATTCTTAATTGTCCGCGGTCACAAACGAAAATTCAAAAAGCAAACGTAAACTCTTTGAGCTAGTTATTCTCTAATTTATTCTTTTATAAATAATTTTTCTCCGTGCAAACTAATTTCTCTTTGCCCGTGGATGGCGGACCTATTTCCTTTGACACAAAGACAACTGGAGCTTTTTATAAACAACAAAACTTCACTCGTTAGAAATTCGAACGCTTTTGTTCTGATTCGACCGAGTTGTTTTTTCTTTTTCCCTTGCATAGATTTTAATAGCCGAAGGAAACGATGAGTTTCGACCTTGTTTTTTATGTCTATACAATTTATTTTTGAACGTGTTGGCATCAGTCTGCCAAATCACGTGATCTTCAGGTCAATGGATTCAATTGCGGGATCAGTTTACATGTAGTGCGGTAGCAAAGCGTCCAAACAACCGGATTCCTACCGACTTCTCTTTAAGGTTTATTTACGTTTGTCTTAGTTTTTGTTTTCTGTTAAATTGACCACGTTTGTTAACTAAGGCAATTGTTTTGGGGTTACCTTTTATAATTTCAACTTTTGCTACTGATATAGTAACTATGTGGTTGATCTGTTTGGCAAAATCCTCTATGTTTTTATTAGTTACTAATAATCTACATATTAATACGTAATGCATAAACTTTGTACCCCTTTTTATGAACATTACCCGGGCAGACGAGTATTTGGCATGGTTAAAATGTATATGGAGAAGGGCAGAAAGCTAATTTATACAGGGTCATTTTAATATTGCCTTAATAAATGAAACCACGCTCTCTTTTTTACGTCTGCTTACAATTTGCCAAAAAACATCAATGAATAACGAATATTTCCACTAAAAATTTTACTTTTACTTTTCTATTTTTTTAATCTTTTGATTGTCTTCAACATGAAATTCGACAGTCCAATATCGGCCACTCGACCAACTAGTAACATTTAGATTGACAAGTGAATTGTACTCTTTTCTGCCTCTCATATATCCTGAATCTAACAAATATCATCCAGTTCCACTTCTACCTACCCCTGAAAAGGAAAAGGCGTGATACAATTATATGTATATTCTCTATTTAATAAAATGCAAGATCTTGACCTAACCAAAATCTCCTAAAAATGTCCTCCTCATAATCAAGAAATTAACCATTTGAATTGTTACAGAGGTCTTACGTTCCCGGGAGGTGAATCCGGTATATCGGTACCAGACACTCTCTGCACCACCAAGTCGGTCGGGATTTCTGTGGACACGAACACGTATGAACCCCATCTCTTAGCGGGTACCATGGCTCATATGATTGGTCATAATATTGGTAAGTTATATAAGAAATATTATACTGGTTGGCCTGAAGGGTTCTTCTGTCTCTATGTTGTAAAGTATGGTCTTCTGGTGCTACATGCCTTCTACTTAATAGAAGCAAAACTCATAATTTCGAATCAAAAAGTACTAAGTCACACTACGATGCTCGTTACCTAGAAATAAATTGACATAAATCCCATTGATTTCGCTGACTTTAAAATACTCCAAACCAAACACAATAGTGCTGGCAATGTACACTACGGTAGAAACTAATTTCCTTACATAACAAACCTATATACTGATAGTCTATTCAGTTCCAAACCCACTAAAAAGATAACGAAACGTTGAAAAGTAAAAATATTTTTTTTTTAGATACGATAGTTTACTCAGAAGCCATCGCAATATTGCCAATTAATTTCATTTCGCATGATACCGTGCGAACCTATACGAAAAAACGAACAATATTTCAAACTTTTTCCAATAAATTCAAACTCTGACGACCCAATTAGGTCAGGGGTAATGGCGTCGTGTACGTCTATAGCCTCGGGCAGTTCTCGGTCACAATTCTTGCCATGTCTAGTCGAAAACTGGGAGAAAAAATACGCCGACTAAAAATAAATTTTAAAATAAAACTACGCAGAAAGTGTATGTCAGAGAGGGACATATAAAATACTAACCGCTTTCTTTTATACTAATTGGCAGTATTTTTTGTTCGTTATGGAGTAAATTCGTCTGCAATATTGATTTTTGTTACTATCTGGCTCGAAGGACCAAAAATATGTATGGTTTTAGCAGTTACTTTGTTACTAAAACAATTTTATCACAACTCTAATGAAATCTGATTAATTTAAAATTTAAATGAAACTCACTTTACTTACACCTATTAAAATAAAAAAAAACCCCATGACATTTTATATCGATTCTGATTCTTGTTAAAACTGGGTTCTTCCCGCTGCAAATGCATTTCTATACACCAGGCATGGGTCACGATGACGGGCGCGAACAGTGCTTCTGCCGCGACTGGCACGGCTGCATCATGGCGCAGTCCATCGTCGGCTCCGACAACGTCCAGCCGTACAAGTTTTCAGACTGCTCCAAGAATGATTACATCAATGAGCTGAGGATCGGCCAGGGCCTATGTCTTCTCAATAAACCTAACCAGGTAAGTTAGTCTAGTTATGGTCTTTTATTTATACGAATGCTTGGAAATTGAAATAAATGTACTTAATGGATCGGACTGTCAGCAGCATTATTTTAAACTGTATAATTGTAGAAATAAGGTAGATTTTAAATTAACTTTTCGGACGACCAACACATCAGTTTCTCCCGTAACCATGAAGGCTGCAATGTTGGAAAATCCGTTAAGTAGTTATAATATTTCAATGCCAGGTAAGTTACTGATATAAGAATGTCCAAGTCCATAATGTTATTCCCTATGTTTAAACACTTCTTTCTTCTTCCTCTAATACCTTTAGGAGTTTCGTAGATTACCTTGGTAGTCAGATTTCAGTGAAAAAAAGAACTTTTCTATGTTGTGTATCTTGTTCGTACTTATTTTATACGCATTGTGTGAGCGTTAATACTTGTAAAATTGTTTACCTGGCTTATGCCAATTTATAGGTTTATACCTTTCACAGCTTCTACTCTTATATCTATTCTAATAAGATTCAGCTTACAACTAAATGTAACATAAATATCAAAATCGAATAATTATCGTACTTTTTATCACAAAAAATCAAACACTGAATTTAGTAACAATAACAAAGTTTTATGTAATCCCGTGTTTCTTTTTATTATTTCCAAAAACGGTCTCCTCCACAACGATTTCGTCTAAAATCTGCACACATTTTCAAAATTCGAAAATCCCACCATAGCAGAAATGTTTTTACTACAAAATTCTGGGCTATTCACAAATTTTGCACGAAAATATAAACGTCCGTCGTAAAGTTGACGACGCTGGTTCGACTGCGACCTCGGTTATCAGTACGGAACACCAAAACTCGGCCAGGTTCGCTGGATTTTGTTAATGCTGTATTAAAATACGTCGGAGGATCAAATTTAAAATCTGACATACTTCGTTGTGAGGTTTAATTTTGCTTAGATTGAGTTGAACTTTTGAAATGTTAACAGTCTGTGGATGCATTAATAATTAATCATTACTTTTCATTTTATGCTCAGGTATTGCGTAGAACATATAAAAATTGGAACGTGACTTCTTAGAACGAAGTACCATAATTAGTTTATCATCATTTACCCTAAATGCAACTATGTTTTGAAATAGGTAAATAATTTTTGCTATTATAGTAAACAAGGCAACGCAATTTAACAATTTTAGCAGTGGCCTCTATCTGTGATTAAATAATACGTTATTTATATCAACATTTGATAACATAATAGCAAAATATCCAACATGCAGAACGGATGTCGTGTAATTTTATTCTAAACATTTCGTAAACTTTGTTCTCGGATTGGCAGTGTTAGTAGAATGCTAATCCGTTGGTGGGTGAAGTGGGGTGAGTTTACGCGGACAGGCTGGCCAGAAGTTCTCCAAAGTCGGTGCATTTCAGATTAACCCGAGTTATTTAATTTCCAAAACTGAATGTTTGCAAGTTGACCGACGGATTCTGTTTGATGCTGGTTTTGTTGATTTCAATGATGATTTCTAATTATGTTGTCTGATTAGATTAGTAATTGAAGGTAAGATCTTGGTTTCGGTCAGACTGTTCTAGAATCAATTTTCTGAAATTTTATAGTTAAAACATGACATCTGAGTTTATAGGAAGCAGTAATACTTTCTTGTTTGTTCCCATATAAAATCCTCACTTCAAGTGTTTAAATAAAATCATATATTTACATATATGTTTATAACGAGGTGAACATAACATCAAATAGCCGACCAAGGTTGCCATTTTACGCAATAAAAAGTAACTGTTCATGAATCTACACTCTATAAAATCTATTCATTTAGGCCAATGGGTTCACAATACCTAAGTTCCAAGGAACTATAAAAAACATTCGAAAGTGTTACAATCCACTAAATTCTGAATCTTCTCCAAGGTACTTAACAACATCTAGTTCAGGGACCTATTCAAAGCCAAAAAACTAGGTTTCCAAACGCGGTCCGCACTTTACATCTCGTTTATTGTAATGGTTATCGGTTCAGCTGATATGTCCAGCCCACATTGACTTGCTAATCTGAAATGTAAGTCAATAGGAGGGAAGGAGGTGGAAGGTTAAATTGGGGGCTGGTCTTGCCTTTTTTTCTATCAGATAATATATTCTGTGTTGGAATATAAAAAATCGGGATTATTTTTGCTGAGTGGCGTAACTGACTGACTGGTTTAAGATGCAACGTGATCAATATTTTTGGACTACGCTGTGCTGTACAGCGTAGTCCAAATCCGGTATTTGAGTTAGGATAACATATTCAGTATAATAATTAGATTTATAATATCCTTTAACAAATTTTGTTTAAGCTAAATTATAATTTAGATCGTAAAGCTCGCTAAATGTACGACATGGCTGTTTCTTTATGCAGTCTTTCAATTGGTGCATAATGTTCAAAACAGCCGACAATTTCCTTTTAGCATTCTCAGTCGCCACCGTGCTATACAACTTCACTCAACCTTACCGTTTTTGTTCAAATCATCATACCACAAAATCCCACATCAATAAAAACCAACCGTTCTAAACCAACAAACACCGCAAAACCATCTCATCTCAATGCAAAATGGATTCCAGACACGTTGGAAAATTAATCAGGGGCGCGCTATTGTTTGTCGGAGTCGTCTGCCTTGGCACTCCTTTAATAAAAGTTATGTTAATACTGCCGGTCCGCTCGCTGAATTATCTCTTCGTTTGCGAATATATAATAACAGTGCGGCCAGTGCGAAGCTTTATTGGAATATATTTACATTCTACCCGATTATAATGCCTCTCGTCGGTTCTCTCATCGATTCCCGAGGTTTACATATTTATCGGGAGATGATTTCGCTCCCTCTTCGGGTCTTGTTTCAATTGAGGTGTGGTGTGTAGTGTCGATTTTATTCTCAAAGGATTTCAAATGGCTTTGTGGTGAATGATTTTTATATTTGCTGTGGGTAATGTTCTGCATTTCTTTAGGAATACGATTTGCTTACAAATGTTGACATATTAAATTAATAATCAAATTTCAAATATAAGGGGTTGTTCAACATGACATGACGAATGACGTTCTGGATTCTGATGATGCACCCGAGGCAATTTTGTATAATCATGAGATGCGATTTTTGAGGATCGAAATTGTATTTAACTTGTAAAAATCTTACCAAAAAGAAGAAGCCTTGTCCAGTAATACGCAAATACAACAAGCTAATATACCAATGATGTGTTAAAATCAGGTCCAATATACTCATCTACCATATCAGGATAAAATGCCCGGTCTTGCCTAGTCTTCTAAATCAAAGCTTACTTAGCAATCATGAAACGGAATATCATTTTATATCCAATTATAGTCTGAGGACACTGAACGTCCCGCGCGGTGGGCGCAACTGAATACCAATTCAAGATAGAATTGTAGCAAACGATCTAGGAATTTGAAATTGAATGAATATACTGATACATCGCTAATGTCAACATAGTAATGAATTTATGCCGTTGGTTTTGTTTCAATTAGCTTTATATAATTACTACCTACCATACTTTGACACAATTCAACACAATAAATAATAAACATTGAATTGTTATGTCCTTTTTTACTTCTATGTCTAAATACCTGCATCATTACAAAGTCAAAAACAGTACAATTTCGAACTTTAATAAAATCATAGACAATTGTATGAGGAATGAGGTCGTCAAACGGCGAAACTCTTCGATCTTTATTGGCATGTAGTGCGGGGCTGGCAGCTTTACGATGTTATTTCCTGGTACCCGTCGTCTCCGAATGTTTTCCATTCCATACAACTTTGATACTTCACTTTGTATTTTGTTAAACTACATTCATGTTACGTTATAATGAGTTGCTTCGTTCTTTTTATATGATTTAGGTTCTGAGAATTGTGGTTCGTTTGAATTTCGTTCAAACAAACGTTCGTGTATCATTTTGTTCTAACATTCGTGGAATGCTTTGTACTTATTTAATGATTTCGTTAAATTAATTTCTTTTGTATATTCTCTTTGTGCATAATTTTTGTATGGTTTTATATTATGTATACAGACATAATTATCTGGCAGGTGTGTAAGAAAGAACAGTAGCATTAAAATTTAAGAAGAACGTGCTATGAAATTAATCGGGTGGGTCCGACAAAACTATAATAACGTAAAGGAAAACACTATTAATATATATCTGATTAATAAAACTAACCTAGCTAGATAACCATGACTTACACGTTAATTACTTATATTATATTAAATTAACATTATAATTATTATTAGTTTATTATCAAGACACACTTGCATCCTGCAACTCTAAACTAGGGTTACATTTGCATATTCTCTTCTTCCAAATCTCCAATTTTATTGGGTTTTAGATTCATAAAATCTCTTGTTCCAGTTGGTGAACCAGTTGTGTGGAAATGGAAAGTTAGATGAAGGCGAGGAGTGTGACTGCGGCACCATCACCGAGTGCCAGAATAGTAACCCTTGCTGCGACCCCTTCACATGCCGGCTCACCAAGGAAGCCCAGTGCGCTTACGGAGAATGCTGCGAGAGGTGTTTGGTAAGTTATTTACTGATCATTTTTCATCTTACCAATATCATAAATTACTAAATTATCTTACTTCCCTTATGTATTGTGATAATATCCTATTGATGGTAAACATTCAGTATCTAGATAAAAGTAGATAAACGGAAACTACTGAATATATTTGGAACAAATTTGGCACACAAACCACGTTCCGGATTAACATATAGGCTACATTTGTCTAGCAAAAGTATAGAGTGTTTTTTTTACAGAATGCAAATAAGACGAAAAATGAACGCAAAGAATTAACCAACGAACAGGAGATTTTTTCACTCCATTCGCAATAATTGTTTTTGTACAAAAAAATTGGCTGCTTCCCAGAAATAGGAATCTGTTTAAACACTGGGCTGGAGTTGGTTTAAACCAATCGCTTTTATGGTTCACTGTTAGAAGCTAAATCTTTAATCCCACAAAAGTCGAAGTTTAAAAATACTCTATTTTCGAATAGTATTTAACTAAGTTTGAATAATCTCAGAAACTACATAACAATGTCCTAGAAGCGGTAAGTGGTGACACAATTGGTGCAGCCCCGGTATTTCCATCTATTTCGATCAATAATGCTATCTAGTATCGACTAGGCGTATGCTGTTGTACTCCTATAGTTGGATTTATGTACCCAAACCAAGCTCGTATATCTAGCGAAATTTGCATACTAGAAAATACAATTCAGTAAATCAATTGTGATTTGTGATCAACATCTGAACCCAAGTATGGCCTGAGTTACTTCATTGCATTCTCCTACTTCATTGCATTCTAAATTTAAAAAATGCGAGGCCATTCGTGACTAACTTCAACATAAATATTGATGTCAAATTCCTCTGACTCCTTGATCTACAGCTCAAACCACGAGGCACCGTCTGCCGTGACGCCACGAACGAATGCGACTTAGAAGAGACCTGCACTGGAGTTACTGGCGCCTGTCCTCCTGACTCTTATCGGAAGAACGGAGACCCTTGCGAGGACGGCAAAGGATACTGTTTTGCTGGACAGTGTCCTACACTGTCCGTGCAGTGCGAAAATATCTGGGGCACTGGATCTATCGGCGCTGATAGAGAGTGCTTCGAACAGTTTAACTCCAAAGGTGCTATGACAGGCCACTGCGGGAAAGACGGGAATGGCCACTACATCAAGTGTGAGACTGAGTGAGTAGATCTGGATTTTATGGAATAAATGACGTCACAGGATACGCTTGTTTGGTACTCGCCACGATTGTTCACAAATAGTAGCAACATCGTCTATAACATTCGATTCCAAATGCGCATAGCACTAAACTGTATTTCTGAGACTTGACGTTAGCTATCGCAGTAGAATAATGTACAATACTATATAAGACTATTTCAATCAAAGTGTGTAATGTTGCTACTATTTAGAGGCAGGCGCGGCACAAATTCTTCATGTCAACTAACGGTTTCAATTAACTACCATTGCTTATTATTTATCAATAATATATGTGTACTTTTAAACTTTGTGAATTATCGCTTGCTTTAACGGTGAAGGAAAACATAGTAAGGAATCTTGCATACCTGAGAAATTCACTATAAGAATTTTAAGGGTGTGTTAAGTCTACTAATCCGCAATAAGCCAGCGTGGTGGACTAAGGCCTAATCCCTCTCAGTAGTAGAGGAGGCCCGTGCCCAGTAGTGGGACATTATATAATACAGGGCTAATATTATTATTTTTATTATTACTTTTAAACTGTCACGCTCTGCTACATGCGACTTAAGAATTCTATTTTGTCCTAATTTCTTCCAGGAATGTGAGATGCGGTTCCTTACAGTGCCAAAATGGAAATAGATACCCCGTCGTCACAGGCTTAGATGAATACTTTACTAGGACAGTTATTACTATCAAGGGAAGCGAATATGAGTGCAAGTAAGTGGCCACCATATTTGTATATGTTTACAGGTCTTTAGCAAACTCCAGCCAATGATTATGAGCTTCGAAAACGTCTTATTTCCTTTTATATTCTTTTTATTTCTCAAAATGCTCCAATGTCTTATTTATAGCAGCTTTATGCAACAAACTACAACGAAAACAACTTAATATGGAATCAGAATGATTTGTTAGCACTTAGTTATATTTACTTAGTCTGGCCATAAATACTGTTACACTTAATTATAAAAAAATATTACATTTGAATTTCGAATCTGTCATTTTTATACGATTGTTCATTGTGTTTTCTCATTTTGGCGCCAATACATTGTAAAATATTTTGCGATATTAAAATGGTGTGGGGTGATAAAGAGAACCGAATCGCTGTGATAGCATTACACAAAGTAGGTATGGAGCCAAATGCAATTTTTAAAACTCTCCATACACTTGGTATTAGTAAAATGTTTGTGTACCGGGCTATTAATAGGTACAATGAGACCTCCTCTGTTTGTGACAGAAAAGATCTGGCCGTCCACGTAGTGTTCGTACGAAAAAGGTGGTCAAAGCAGTAAGGGAAAGAATTCGAAGAAATCCTGTCCGAAAGCAAAAGATTTTATCTCGGGAAATGAAGATAGCACCTAGAACCATGTCGCGTATTTTAAAAGATGACTTAGGACTTGCAGCCTATAAGAGACGCACTGGCCATTTCTTAACTGATAATTTAAAGAAGAATAGGGTGGTAAAATCGAAACAACTACTGAAGCGGTACGCAAAGGGAGGTCACAGAAAAATTTTGTTTACGGATGAGAAAATTTTTACAATTGAGCAACATTTTAACAAACAAAATGACCGTATTTATGCTCAAAGCTCTAAGGAAGCTTCCCAATTAGTCGACAGAGTGCAACGTGGACATTATCCGACTTCAGTGATGGTTTGGTGGGGTGTTAGCTATGAAGGAGTGACTGAGCCATATTTTTGTGAAAAAGGTATCAAAACATCGGCACAAGTGTATCAAGATACCATTCTTGAGAAGGTAGTTAAGCCCCTTAACATCACCATGTTCAATAACCAAGTATGGTCCTTCCAGCAAGACTCGGCGCCGGGTCATAAAGCTCGGTCCACGCAGTCTTGGTTGGAATCGAACGTTTCGGACTTCATCAGAGCTGAAGACTGGCCGTCGTCTAGTCCCGATCTTAATCCGCTGGATTATGATTTGTGGTCAGTTTTAGAGAGTACAGCTTGCTCTAAACGCCATGATAATTTGGAGTCCCTAAAACAATCTATACGATTGGCAGTGAAGAATTTTCCCATGGAAAGAGTGCGTGCTTCTATTGATAACTGGCCTCATCGTTTAAAGGACTGTATTGCAGCCAATGGAGACCACTTCGAATAAGCTTTTTATATTTTTAATTGTTTTATATTTATGTATTAAACTGACACACTGTAAAAGTAATAAATGTTATTTGCAGTTAACAATTTTCTTTTTTCTTTATTACAATATTTATGGCAAGACTAGGTATAAAATGGAATTTGATCGTCTCTTGGAGTGTACGTCATATTTCTTATCAAACCGATTTAAAAAGAAGGTTCCTACCATAACATATCTTTAGTCTTCTTTTATTACATGTCTTTCAGTCTTTATATACTTTACTACAGCATCATACTACAACACTACAACTGACTGATTCCTTTAAGGGGCCGTTCAAGTATCATGGCAGCGAGGGCGGGTCATGTAAAACGTTACGATGCGTTACAGGCCCAGAAGGGGGTGTTCGAACAATGCGTGATGTAACATTGGAATTTTTATTTTAAAACAAAAACAAAGGTATTTTAGCGATTTTCTGGTACTTTTCGGAATAAATTGAAATTTTAGAGTTACATAACTTTTTACGAGGGGGGCGGGGGCGTACAGGAAATAAAGGGGGGACGTCAAAAATCTTCAAAAATTGCGTTACGTAATACTTGAACGGCCCCTAACTGCTGTCTTTACATAAGCACTACACTACAACTGACTGATCCGTCCACCTGGTCTTCCAGAGCGACCACAGGTCTTCCGAAGCACAACGAGGTGGCGCCGCTGGGGCTGGTGCGCGACGGCACCCCGTGCGGCGACAACCTCGTGTGCGTCAACCAGACCTGCACCTCCATCTTCCCCTACCTCGACCACACCAAGTGCCCCAGCGACCGGAACAACCATGAGTGTTCTGCTAAAGGGGTAAGTGTTCCTACAGGACTTGTACATGATTTACGGGATTAGGAGAATGATGATGAATTATTATTTAATTTCTATGATGTTTTTTTCATCTGTAAATACTTTTGAGACATATTTGGTATTATATTCCTCTCATTGTATCTAAGGACAAGGAAACGCAAAGCTTTAAAAGTATTAAGTACTATAAATTATTTGATTACTAAACTAGGTTTTGCTCGTGACTTCGCCCGCGCAAAAGAGTTTTCCTGGGGTAAAAATGCTTCTATATATATCGTCGTTTTAGGTGGAGAACTAAATAACTCGGATTTTGGCCATTTTGGACTTTCATCGCTTTTGTGTTGCCCAAAACATGGCGCATATTTTGGCCTAACAAGTATTTCATTATCTTATCCCGTTTCGAAATTATAGCTATTTTTATGTTAAAAGTGGAGAAATAAATATATTCAAATAATATATATTTTGTTGTAGAAAAAGTAAATAATTAAATAATAAAATCAATAAACTGCGACTTATAATCTGTTCAATAGTAAAGAAATTAAATAAAATGAGTTGTTTAATTCTTTCTCGAGTCTATTGTTTGTAAACAAAATGAATCAAGTGTGTAGAAGAACTAAAAAACTTGATTTGTTTAATTTAGACATTGAAAATCCTAATGGTATTCACTTTAATAAACTCTATAATTGTAATTATTTAACCTTATAATTACTTTACCATATGGTTTCTAGTGTGGCAAAACTAAATAACTATACGAGTTATTTAGTTTATTTCAGCAAACTTACAAAACATTGTTGTGGCAGAATTGAATAAGAAGTTTTTATTTTTTTATAATTTTATTCTTGAGGTCAGAGGTTTTTTTGTTAATGCATAATATAATAGATAATAAGACCCAAGATATATAAAAATATCGGCATTAAAATTATTTATAGTTTTTTAGTAATGCTTAAAAATAACGAAAAAAAAAACAGTTAATCGCGTTTATCTCGAAACTAGAAATTTTGAGTTATTTAGTTCTCCACCTACAACGACGATATTCCCGGCATAAAAAGTAGCCCATGTACTTGTCATGATCTCAAACTATGTATCTCTATTTCTGTTGTTTTTGAGTTTAATAAACAGACACTGCTTGGGGAATTTATTTTAGAATATGTAAGGATAGTTTTATGTAGTAAATCGATGTTGTAAACAATTTCGTCTACAACATTAATTGCTACGACTTTAACAATTTCTTCTAACAAGTATTAACCGCTGTTATGATCCAGTTAAAACCACGTACCCAGGGTAACTATTGGTCATACTGAGATTTAGCATCAAATTTCTGATGAGCATAATCAGTACCAATCTTTGTAAATTAACTGCCAATCATCAATGATCAAGAACTCTTGATGCTTGTCATCAACAATAACTTACTTCCCGTCGCTCTACATGCAACCCTCCATTGAGCGACTTAAAATCAACCACAAAATAACAAAAGACCTAGATATTAAAATCCGCATCCAGATATACCGAAGGAGAGCGGAAGGCTCCGCTTTTTAATAGTTTGAGTGCCGCCGCGTGCCGGCCATTATTCAATTTTTTACTTTTAACTTCGCCATTTTACCACGATCCTGTTACGTGGTTACCTGTTGTGTACCGATTGCGGTTTGTAAATGCATTTCGGATTTTATGTATAGTACCTATCGGGTTTAATTATGAGCAACACCAGAGTTTCTTGCCCGTTCTTCTCTGGTGAGAACTGCTTTCCGAACTGTTGGTAGAGTTAATATTGACGGAATCTAAATAATGTATAACATTTTACGGATTCAAATAAATCATTTCATTATGGAGTACAACAATCATGTCATTGGCTTTGGTTTTTGTGTATTGGACCCCGAAGTCAACGGCGGGGGAAACCTGCGAATTGGGTACTGGAATCCCTCGGCTACTACAGGGTTTTGGAGGAAAGTTGGGAGGGGATATCTGCGAAAGGGCAGTGTGTGGGAGGGAGGGGGGAGGAACCCTCTTAGGGCGGAGGTGGAAAGGCTACGATATGTTCGTAAGCCCTCATAGGCCTTAATGTGTAGTTACAACCATGAGGTATACACTTTACATGTGCCTAGGGCCGCGACAAACCTTTTTCTGACGGAGTTTTCCTGGATACAAATCCCGCTATATATTTTCCCGGGATAGAAAGTAGCCTATAACGTTCCCAGCGTCTTAAACTATCTTCATACCAAATTTCATAAAAATCTGTTCGGGAAATTTTGAGAAAATCGATAACATACAGACAGAAAAGATGACTTCCTTTTGCAATGTATAGAAGTATAAAAAGTGTAAATAAATTGTAACAAGAACCAATATAATAGAGACAAACAAGCTTAATGGATTCCGGAGATGACGAAGACTTCGCTATTCACAGCTTACAATAATCTAGAGAAACTATCCCCGTAGAGTTGCGGGCAGGTGGTCAAGCCACAAGCGACAGCGGTCGCCGCGCCAGTGTCCAGTTTAATTCAATATCATTTAATTGCCTCCTGTACTCGGCTCGGACATCGTTAATTAGAAGTTTGGGCGGAGTGAGCTCGGGCTAATGATGCGGTCTGTGCTATGAGCGGGTAGCGATTAAAGCGAGTATTTATCATCAAAGCACGCTATAATGATATATAATAATATGTTACCACTACCAGCTTTACTTTACTTTACTTTTAAATTACTTATTACTCACAAGTAATGCCAAAGGTTTCTTGCCAACCTGTAAAGAGATAATGAAATTTAGACGTTTCTATTGTCTTAAGAATTCTTTTCCAAATAACTACTTACTAAATCAAACTAATCGTTTTTTTATTGCTTTGAATGATGATACGAGCTTGTCGTTCGCTTGATGGCAAGATACGCGCCCATAAATAGTAGAAATCCAACACCTTGAATTACAGAGTATTGTCTAGTATTCCACTGCACTCGCCGTCCTGAGACTTGAGATGTTAAGTCTTAGTATGTCCAGTAGTTAAACTGACTACAATGTCCTTCAAACTGGACCACAACAGTGACTGCACACTACTGCTTGGCGGTAGAAATAGACATTGCGGTGGTACCTGCCCAGGCGGACCCTAACATATGTATGCGAGACCTACCACCAATATAATATACTATCGTTGTTTCCTTGTTATTATTTTATTAATTATCAGCTTTAACTGACAGAAACAATTAGCAAAAACGCTACCGCTGTCGATTAGAAGCTTACAACTTTCAAATAACATTTTGCACATCGAAACATGGAATAATTATAATTAGCAGCGAATTTGTACAGCGAACCACACGCTGGTCAGAACTACGCCCCGACATTAACTGCTTTAGTAACCGCATGTTAAACTTGCAACTAATTATATAATGTTATGTTTATTAACAAAATAATATAAAAAATGATAGCAAAAATTATTATACTTTTAATTGGGTTCAAAACAAACACACCCACGCCCTTCATGCACCAACTTTCTGCCGTGTATATTCCATCCATCCATTCCAAGTATGAACTAGTGTACAGCCAATGATTCTGTATTTTATTTATTGCTTTGAATGACGAGACGAGCTTGCCGTTCGCCTGATGGTAAGCGATACTACCGCTCATAAGCAACAGAAACACCATCCAACACTTTAGTATTCCACGGCGCTCGCCATCCTGAGACGTGAGATGTTAAGTCTTATTATGTCCAGTAGTTACACTGACTACAATATATCAATAATTTGTTTTTTTATTTTTATAAAAAAGTAATCATGAAAAAAATACATTACAATTAAAAATAAATATCGGGCAAAACCAAACAGACACATTAATTCAATAACAAATAGCAAAAATTCGTTCAAATAATTTTTTTTTTTGAGTACAAAGGCCTTTACCTATTACCGAAGTCTAGGTCTAGAAGGTCAATTAAACAGTAGACCTGAATCAAATTAATACCAGGGCCTTAAAAGAGAAACATTCCAGCACAAACGCGTCAGACTCCGAATGAAACGGAAGCGTAAACTTCAGGTGTGCGGTGTGATAACTTGATTTGATGGCGAACTCGGGGCATCTAAACTGAGGTCCGCACGCAAATCGGATTGGGAGGGAGCGGGACGGGAGCGCAGAGGGGAGGGCTGTCGAATTCGGTTACAGAATTGTCGAGACCTGGATTTTGGAATTAGGGATGAGGGAAGCGTTAGGTTTAAGCGAATTTGGACTTTTTGATGCTTAGAGATTTTATATAGGATTCCATAATCACTTTTGCTGCTAAATTTATTCTTTGTAACAAATGTATTTTTATTCTTAGTAGCCTTTGTCGCAGGAGAGGACTAAGGTACTGTTGTCCGAAAAATCAGTTACAATATCTACTTACACTTTACATGAAATTTTTTTTTATATCAATATCTAACATTCGCCAAACATAAAATCATTAGTAAGAGGTAGAATTTATATACCTACACTATAATGACAGTGTAATTAGTATAATAGAGTCCATAACACTTTCAGTAAAGCAACTATTCACCATCCTTTATTAACAGCATGCATACTTTTTCGTGCATACCCTTCCACGCCGGCAACCAATACGGCCGCTAGTTCAAGAATTTCAACATAGTTTCACGGGTGTGAATCTTGAACCGAGTCCAGTGTAACCGCAGAGATGTTCCCGACCGTAGAAGCTACGAGATAGCTGAAACTTTGCGAGAATATCTTCACCCTTAAAAAAATACTTTTGTATGAGTTCTGTCAAGTAATGCGAAAGTAACTGTGCATTGCGATTCCACGGTTAATTATGAACTTGGGATTTGTTAATCTGAGTAATAACTTCTAGAATTTCATTTAAATTTAAAATAGTTATTCTACTGCTTGACGGCAAATAGACAATGCTAGTGTTCATACAAACGAAGTGACATACTTTTCTAACGAGCACTGCAGAGTAACCCATGCAAATGATAGTAAATGGAGTAGGGCCCAGTAGTGTCGACTGACGAGACATGACGATGATGACGGGCAACAATGTTAATCGTCGCCAGGTTTGAAGATAAACGAGAATTAGCTTTTAAGTGTTGGAAAGAGATATTAAATATTAAATTAAAATCTCTATCACCTGTCGAATTTCGTCGTAATTTAGATTTAAAAAATAAAAATATAAACGTATCATCCGGTCTCGACCTTCCTAATCACGAGTGGGACTTCGTTCTGTGTTATTTAGTATTGTCAAATTATATCCAAACTCGGCGTACTTTTAATGAGAACTCATGTCCCTCGCGAGTCGACACAAATATGCCGGCCTGTTTGAATACTCTGCTCACCACAGCGTGATGTAACAGTCCAACGAAACATCCCATCTAGTAAGCATATTGACGCATGCAGTTCCCGGAACGCCCTAACTTTGTTCCGGGCAACAAAAGCGGGTATGCACGCTCGGATTTAGAACTTGCATATGCAGCGGGAGTCGCGTCCGAGGGGCGTGAAACGGAGGGCATGAGGGTGTAACTACAAATACTCTCGTGTCAATTTTCACGTGCATTTAGGATTTAGTTTAACTAAATAGATAACTTGTTTCAATGGATTCAAGTGTTTTAAGATCATATTCAAGTGTTATTTAGCATTGTATACTTTTGATTTTTCATTATCCACGGTAAACAAAAGCACGGTGGAATAGAATTATATATTAATTAATGCCTCATATTACAAATGTATTTACAAACCCACAACATACAAGCAAAACGGGTTGACATGCTTCAGTAAATGCTTCGAGCAATTGTCTACACACTTTTGCATGTTACGTCACAGCATCAGCCAGCCAAACGCTATGCCAACCAGTCACAACACTCCTATCCCCTCGCACCGCAACCAGCTACCCAAATGCCAGTGGAGGAGTGTAGCATCTAAAGCATTTGGATTTTGAACAAGCGATGTTTGTTTTTAACGGTGAAATGAAAACAATGGATATATTGATATGTGAAAAACTAGAATTAAATGTATTACTTCTAAAAGTCCTTCTGTTTCACTTGTATGACTTAATAAAATTCGAATTCCAAAACATGATAATCGAAGCTGAAATTTCAGAGTAAAATGAGCGTGTAATGATCATAAGCCTATATCTTTGATGTTAGCTAACGAGCTACAACTTTTAATCGTAAATTTGTGTTGTAATGAGGCGTTTGAAAAGCCCGAGCTGTGCATCAATTTGTTAAACCTAATCGAAGTATACCACTACTATAGTCTCTCGGTGAGTTTGTGACTGGATTTTGTGAAGGAATTGTTTAAATTATCATTAAGAGCATAGGAGTTTTATACATGTAAAAAGATAAAGAGAAACAAAACAAAGTTGCACCAAGCACCAATTTTGAAAAGAAACTACGGGACCGATCTAAAAGTAACTGGATAAAGAGAAAACCAATTACTGTATCGATTTAAACAATCTATCGGTGGGACCAATCTAGAAGTATATTCTTTCAAATGAAGAAATAATTTACCAAATCGGTTAATAAATGACTGAGATCTGTGGTAACAAACATTAAAAAGAAAAATAAGTTGAATTAAGAACCTCGTCCTTTTTTTTCAATTTAAAAGCAAGTAGTTCGCTTAATGAAAACGTCAAAACTAAACAATCGTATTATAATTACTATGTTCAACTACACGAACAAATTTCCGAGCGGAATCAACTTCTCAATTTCAAATTATAACCTCAAAACACTAACACGCTCCAAACACAATATGTAACCGTCAAACTGAACAGTCGTTTTAGAACTACATTTAATTACACGAACAGTAAACACAATTCTATACGCTACCTCGAAATACTAACTTTTCAAATACTTATACTCAACGGACATACCGGAACTATCATTTTAGAATCTCTATCATTAATTGCGCTCGCTTGCGAGTTTCCGTAGTACCACCCCATCGTTCCCAATTTGTGGCGGTAATATGATTCCATTCTCTACAACGAAATTAATTCGCGTAATAACATTTCAACTTGTTCTAAATCTACAATGGATGCTTGCGGATCCTTGCGTGTTTGGACTGGAATGTATTAATCTAGTTGAAAGTGGACTTAGGTTTTAGCTAATATAGACTGTGGTGTGAGAGAAGTTTTGGATTTGAGTTATTGGATTCTATTTGTTTTGCTGGGAGGGAATGATGTTTCTTTCTATAATCTAGCGGTGGTCGACTATCTACGTGGTAAAATAGATTTATCACCTACATCATGAAAGCTGTCGGCTAGGCACAAAAGGTTCCGGGTACTCGCTTAAAAAAAATGCATTAATTCGAGTTAGCCTATCGTGGGATACAAAACTTGAATATTGATTTGCGATTGTAATTATGTGTGTAACTTTGTTTTTTATTCATAAAAATGATAAGCGCTATGACAACTTGAACCAACCTCTTGCATGACCACTGCATTACGCACGTCACTAACTTATTGCGATAAAGATAGCTTTTATGTAAACAACACTAATCCCATTACACCTCATAGTAAGCGGAGTAGGGTCCTAATAGTGGCGACTGATAAGAAACGACTAACTGTCACAGTCGACGCAATTATATCTGTTTGAATTGGATATCCACATTACTGACTGATCCCGGAACGCGAAATACTTACGTGGGCACCAGTGACGAAGCGTCCATACAACCGGATTCCTACCGGCTTCCCTTTTAGGTTTATTTATGTTTGTCTTAGTTTTTAATTTCTGTTAAATGGGCCGCGATATCATAACTAAGACATTTCTATTTACATCGGCTTACCTTTTGAAAAATGGCACTCTTCGCCACTGGTGGGCTTGTTGAATGTTTTAACACAGTGTACTGCGATTACTATTCGGGTGGAAACAGTATATATTCTACAACCAACAATTTAAAAAGATAAACTTAGCTATGTTTAGGTCACATATTTTTTTCAATACCTTTTGTTAGTCTTCAAGTACTTTGTAAGGAACTCTTGTAGAAAAATTCACGCTGCTAAAGCTACCGGTACAGTTACCTATAAGTTGATTGTAATTATTTTTTAAATTGGCTGAATTTTAATTTTATACATTAAGAAGATATAACAATATAAAATAGCAATTATTGTGCTAAAAATTTTATATTTCATTACTAGGATTATTTTCTTTAATACCATCAAAAGCTTTTGTGAAAGGAAAAATTAATTCCCTTTCAATTAAACTTGGCCTATTACCAAAAGTTATTCTTTGAAACGGCTCATTGTTACATTAATATAATACTAAATAATTGCGAATGATATGGACTATGTATGTATTTTATGTAAAAGCCTAGTTGAGGCGCCAGGTTCGAATATAAGATAGGGCAACGTAAAATTGGAATTTTTTTCTCAATTTCAGTCCGAAGTCTGGAATTCGTCTCCGAAATGGCAATAGGCTTGCCCCCTTATCATTGGTTTCTTCATGGCAAAAATTGGATGACTTAATGGCAACCTCTGCCTACCCCTTCGAGGGAAAGGCGTAATGTGTTTCTTTAGGGGCAGTAGTAGTACGACCACGCGAGTGACATGCTCACATTTTTGTTAATACAATATATATTTTTAAAAGAAACCATTTCATTTACTTCCAGGTGTGTTCAAACATGAACAAGTGTGTGTGCAGTCGCGGGTGGACAGGGCCGGACTGCTCGCACCACGACGTGTTGCCCCCCTCGCCGACCCCGTACGTGCCCGAGAACGCCACTAAGGCGGCGTACAACATGACCAAAAAGGAAACACCGTATGGTGAGTCAATCCCAGTGGAGAGGGCCCCTGGCCAATGTTGTTATATCTTAGTAACGTCATGGAATTTTATTATAACAAAATAATAAAGTAAATAATTACCGTAACTTCTCAAAATTGTATTGGATAAAGTAAATTTTTAAAAAAACATATGAAAATTGGATTTGCTGTTATGGTAAATCGGTTAACGTTTTCAAAGCTGTAGTACAAAAGTAAAGTGATACAAGCACAAATACTGAAACATTTAATGTTCCTTTTAATGTACTCTGTTTATATTTTCAGGTGTCTTTAACAAAGATCTATCAATATTCCCCCTACATAATACAATTGGCCATACGAATCCGAGCACTGCTTTTCAAAAAAACTAAATTAAATTTTGCGGGCGACAAGTAGCGCCATTAGCATCAGGCAAAGGGTCACGGTCCGGCGGACCAGGTCCGGGCCCGGGACGCGGGGCCGGCGGGTGCGCCGGGCCGTGGCGGAGCCGGGGCGGGAGAGTATTGCTCGGAGCGAGCGTGTCAGCAGGGCGGCGGCGGCGCACTAACGCGCGGGCCCGGGCCCCTCTCGTTGCAGGTGAACACGAGGGGGATAAGATGAGCACCATGATCATGGTGTTATTGTTGCTCGTGGTCGTGCTGTCCGTGTTCGTGGGGTTCGCGTGGATGGCATGCTGTTTCAGGTAACCGCCTGTAACTCGGTGTTGTCGCACTGTCGTGACTGGCTGTCGTGTCGTGTCGTGTCGTATGTGTGTGACGCCGGCGCCGCCCGCTCCGCGCCGGCCCGCCGCCGCGCCGCCCCCTCCCGCGCCCTCCGCCGGGCCGGGCGGCGCGGCGCCGCGGCTGACACCCTTCTGTTTGGGCGCAGAGAACTACCACGGCTCGAACACGGTGTTCCTCGTGGCGGTGCTCATGTCTGTGGTAGGGGGGGTATTCATAGTATTTGCCCTGAGCGCTCTCTGCTACAGGTCAGTCGTAGTACACAAAAACTTCTCCCTGTGCCTAAGGTTAGTGAGCAGAAAACAGACCAAAGGTAGTCTTTAAGAAGAAATTTAAATGGTCACCTTCGTATTACTTGTATGTTTACTTTAGACGTTAGCGTTGGTGTTTATGTTGATTTCCATCACGTCGGCGATTGGGTTTTTGTTTGAACATTGCGTTTGGTTACGTTTGTGGTCGTAGAGCTAGTTGGCGGGTGGCGCGTCGGCGTCCGTCGGCGCGCCACAACTGCATTTGATCTGTGGTTCTGTGTCCGCGGCGGCGGCCGGGCCGCGCGGCGCCGCCCGCCCGCGACCGTGCCACACCCGCGCCACACACGCGCCACACCCCGCGCCACACACGCGCCACTCACGCGCCACCGCGCCACGCACCCGCGGGGCCTCGCCGTCCGACCGCCTCGCTGCATGCCGACAAGGCTTTCCTCGTTGTACTCGACACACCTCGACTCAAACCCTTAAAATTCTGGGCTCTTGGATGTATGCATTGGCTTATGTGAACTGTGACTTGTTTTCGTTTCCTTTCTTGGTGGGAGGGCGCGTCGCCGGGCGCCCGCCGCCGCCGCGCGTCCCGGCGACGCGACAGCGTCTATATCTTCCGTAAACCATTGCGCGTGGCCTCCTGCTACCACTTCCACTCCACACAGTACTCTACTCCTTGTACAGTAAGTGGCCCGGCCAGGTACGTACCGCTACAGGACGGTAGACATGAAGATATAGACGACTCGACTCAGCACCGATCACTACCACTAAATTCTACTAATCTTTTGCACGAGACGCGAATGTGCGATGCACGGATTCTTCTTTCAAGCAGCTGTCTATCTAGTTAGAAACGCCTAATTGTTAATTTAAGACATCGGGGTCTTTCCAGTAAGCCCCCTCACCTGTAATATTGATTCGTTCAAATAAAACATCAGCTTGAAAGGTAGCAGCAGAAACCGGGAACTTCAGACTTCAATGTAACAAAAGTAGATTAAACATGTTTTGTCAATTATATTCCAAACATTAAAGTGAAGAAGTACTGCTGTCGCCTTGCATAAACTGTTGAATCTGATGATAAAGAAACAGAGCTACCTCCAAACATCGATACCAGTATTACTGAAAGGACTCCAGCTATCACTAAGCTAAGATCAATCAGTCAAAATCTCTTAACGTAATTTCATATGAAATGAGGAATGAAACGAAAAATTAAATTGTCTTTTACCAAAATTGAGATATTAAAGTTAAATTAAAATTTGTTCGTAATATCCAAAAGCGCCAGTTTTGCAAATCAAATTTAAATTCAAAGCGAGGGACAAAAGGTGACAATGATGTCGGAACCGATGTAGTATCTTCGCGTGCAATACTTGGCTCATGTTAGGAGCCATATCATAGACATGTGTGACGTCATCTCCTGATGGTATCGTTCAAGGCAGATCTTTCAGGAACCGCCAAACCACATGTTATCAAGATGGAAGTGCCATACAAAGCTACTTCGGCTTCTAGTTACATCAGTATTAAATGAAATAATCTAGAGTAGAGTTGGAAACGCGTTTAGTACAATAGATTTGATTCGAGGAGGAATTTAAAGGTATTAGTATCAAATCATCACTAAAAGATATAGCATCGTATGTTTTAGGCTAACCAGTCATCGTTCAAAATCATTAGAGTCATTTCTAGTGAAAATTTCGTTCACCAGAATTGTTTTCTGTTTGATTATTCAAACATCAGATATTTGATAGACGAGCATTTAACGTCCTGTTCATATGTTTTCAAAGACGATATATTAAACATAAAATTAATATAAATCAGTGTCCTCCCCTTTTGTTTGGAATATGCCTTCGGTCATATTTCCTGCTCACTCGTCTTTGCTTTTAAATATTTCACAATTAGCTATGGAATTTTGATATTCAGCTTCAAAATTTAGTGATTTTAATACGCTTAAAATAGGGATAATATTTTTTGCAAATCAATTCAAATATCGAAACAATTCACCTTTTGTCTCTCAAGTTCGATGTTTAAATCTCTCAAAGCCATTGTGATCACCGCTTTACCGGTGTTGTAAAAGTAATCTATTGATCTGAGTGTGCGTTCCCACGCCACGCCTGCATCAGGAAAAAGAGTACATCACGGAAGTACGACCCGCCGTACGTGAAGAAACCTATTGCGAAGAGTTTCGCTGCTGGATCCACCGCCAACAATTCGCAGGAAGACATCTCTCTGGACGGTGGGAAGATGCACTCCTTCAATAACACTTTTAGGTGAGTTTGTATGTTTGCTCGTTTACTATTTGTTTTGTCTGGAATCAGTAACTGTTAAGCCCTGAATGTAATCTTACTTTGTCTTTATTGTTAATTTTTATTCTTCAAAACCATTTAATTCAATCTTAAAGTTCTCCTCCTTCTCAATTAATTTGATCTGAAATACTTATCAGTTCTTAAATTACTATATTATCTAAGATTAATTTGGTTGTAAAAATAAAAATTGTTTACAAAATTTTACGCTCTTCTAACACTATACCTCAGTATGCAGACTACACATTTTTTTTTCAATTTGCACAGTTCCAAATCTAGTGTTGACATTAAAGTTTTCTTTCCTTTCCTTGTATCGGATCTGGTGTCCCAAAAGAAATCTGTTAAGGTACGTCGCTTAGCGTTGGAGCGAGCACTGCAGTTTGTTTGAGCCGTCACATTTGCGCTTTACGGTACTCAGCTCGCGTCCCAACATGCTTCGGACAGAGCGACAGATTATGCTATGATTTTCAGTTTTATCACTTTTACACCAACACGCTTACGGTATGTGAACTGACAGGTGTGAGTAATGGTAGTAGATGCAATATTCATAGTTGGTATGCTAGAATACAGAAATAATAAGGGTCAATAGATATTGGCTATGAAAATGCTTGTTCATTGGATTGTGAAAATAGTTATGATACTGCTTAATAAAAGACATGTGTTACAATTACATTTGTTTATAACATCACGTAAAAATTACTCAGTTATTAGATTTCTCAAGAAATATATATTATAATATCAAATTATTTAATCCAAAATATTACGTAAATTATTAACATGAACGCAATGCAGTAATTAGCTGTATCGTTGAATTTGATATTAGGAAGCCTTGGAAATGAAGTTACGTTCTAAATAGGTTTCATAGCATGTCTTAATAAGAACATTAATGTTGTTTAATATCTCAATATTGCTTACACCTGTCAATTTACAACAAAAACATAACTTAGATGAACAACAGATTGCCATCACCATACAAGATTAGAATCGCACAGACTGCATAGGCTTTTACACAAAAAACAATAGATTAAGGAAATAAGCTAAGAGTTACTATGTCACGAGACTCAACCTTTGGAAATATGACTGTCAAAAGTCCTTTTTTCACCTACTTTATTTTCTTGTATATGTTTTATGTCGTTTCCGTTGATTATATCGGCTGAACGATGAATCAAATATTTTGCACTATCTTTCATTATTCCTTACTCCATTTCTCTTTGCTTTTAATTTCGTAAATTATTCTATTTTTATTGCTAAATATTCTTCTACTTTATTTCTTGTTCTTAAAGTTTCTGAATGATTCTCTTCTTTCCTAATTTTGTTTCTTCTACTCATTACTTCTTCATCCCAGAAACCTAATTCATAATGTTTCGAAGAAATGAAGAAACTTTAAATATAAAATCAATTTAGATCCGAGCTTGGTAGAATTAGATCTTGATTTTGTACAATATTATAACATTGTTCTTTTGTTTTTAGCCGAGGCGACTCTCAGCGTGTAATCTTTAAGCATGGAAACCACATGTCCGGCGCGGGATCTACCAGTAGATACCCGTACGTTCTCTATTCATTATAAAACATCACATTTGACGCTTGTGCTGCAATTTCAAGTTGTATCGATTGCTTAAAAGTATCAAGATTTAATATGACTTTTTTCGTATATTATAAAATAAACTCTTTCCACTTTTTAATTCTATGGACCCAGACTTGATTATATCGTGACACAGAAGTATAATTATTGTTTTTTTTTCAGCGATCACAAGCAAATGAAACGTGTTCACTCCGGCAGTGAAGATGAGCCGACACATTCAGGTAAGTGGAAAAAGAGCATTTATGACATAACTCTTGTCTGAATTTCAACAACAATGTTACTGAATATTCTCTTTAACATAAACTTAGATAATTTCTACCTTACATCAAAATATTTTTAATAATAGCATCATAATTTCATCATAATAATAGTCTTTGGATTGATTTTCATTTTCATACTATACTCTTTGCCAATTCAAAATGTATACAATATAATAATAAAATACTCTTAATTGTCGTTCCAGGCGAAGAAGACATAGCATTCATAGACGTAGCACCAAACTCGATGGCCAAGCTGCCAGAAAAGGGAATTCTGAAGAAGCACGGGTACGGCGCCGTGGACGGCAAGGACAAGTGGGGAGATGACTCTCAGTCCGAGCAGCTGGAAGCCGGCTCGCAGTCAGACGGCCAGGAGCCGCCGGGACCCGTCTCGGATATGGAGTATAAGTTTAAGGTGGGTCCTCTTATGTGACTAGATCTGTTCAAAGAACTTCTATGTCCAAAAATATGTAAAATTTCCATTCTCGGCCAAAATGTTGTTTATTTTCCAAAGTCATTAACTTAGCTGTCGTTTTAAAAGAAATTATACAGTTACATTAGTTTGCCTAGTTTCAGCAAATGTCCCATGTACTCTCATCGGCTGTAATTGAGTATTACACTAACTTGATTGTACATAATTTTCAGGACTTGAACGGCTATCACGAAAACATAATAGTGGCTCTGAAGACGGCGGCGGCCCAGCGCGCGAGCGCGGGCGCGATGGCGGCGGGCGCGCCGGGCGGCTCCGGCGACCTGCGCGCGCTGCAGGAGTACGAGTACCAGCGCGAGCGCGCGCCCAGCGCCGACAAGATACACGACGCCGACCTGCGCCGCGCGCGCACCGACGACGAGGAGGACGACCAGCCGTCCTGCGGGCCCATCCGCATCCGCAACCTCGAGGACCTCATCCGCCAGCTCGAGCACCACTCCAGCCGCCACATGAGCCCCTCGGGCTCCGAGGACATTCGCATGTCAGAGACGGAGGCCGATAGACATTATAGGATCGATCCGGGCGAGGTGGTGGCGTGAGTTCTAATTCTATATTACCTAGATGATTAAACGTGAGTAGAGTGTCCAGATTGTAGTGTCTACTGTGCAGAAATGGACAAAATAATATTATGTATTTACATAATGATGTAACTCGATCAAATAGAACAATGATCGATTTGTATTTGTTACAAGAATATCTGTTGGCATCAGACGTTGCCGACGAGTCGCCAGCGGAGAGGAGGAATCCCGTTTCGGCTACCCTCGGTTCCGCGGCAGTGGACGACACCATCCGCCACTGTTCAGCACCGCGAGCGGTAGCGGCAGCGCGGCCGCGAGCGCCGGCTCCGCGCACGTGCACGCCGCGCATGCGCCGCACACGCCGCACACACCGCACGCGTCGCACCTGCAGCACGCCGCGCACGCGTCACACCCGCGCCTGCCGCCCGACGACGACGCGCTCTACGAGACCGCCGACGCCGAGCGCCTGCGCGACGCGCCCGACAGCGAGAGGTGAGCTCAGCCCGACTACTTACCGCTGTACTTACAGCGTAACCGATTGGCAGTACCGAAGCCTCAGTAGGCCCCCTTTCAAAATTGTTAGGTTTACACATCACACTAAATCAAATAATTACTTTGAACGAGCGAGTATTTAGCGCTCGGACACGTAATGAATGACACCGCACACAAAACTGAACACTCTCAGGCGGGCTCCGTGGTACACGCGCGCATGCGCGATACCGTCGGCGGCCCCGGAGCCCGTCGAGGAGCCCACACGCGCCTCGACTCTCCGTTCCTCTTCTCTATCATTTTCTAGTGATGAATTTATTCAAGCTCAACAACAGTTAGCCCGGTGGGCGAGTGAAGAAGCGGTGCCGGCGGCGCCGCAGCGCGAGTACTACCCGTCGCCGGCGGGCTCCTCCAGCAGCGACGCCACGCTGCGCGCCGCCGCGGCGCACGCGGCCGCCGCCGCCTTCCCCGAGTACACGCACTGACCCCCCCGCCCCGCGCGTGCGCCCCGCCCGCGCCACACTCGCGACCCGCGCGCCACACGCGACCCGCGCGCCACACGCGGCCCGCGCGACCCCCGCGACACCCGCTCGGACCCCGAGTGCGCACAATAGATTACTAGTATTCGATGTATCGAGCTCCGTTTGCACTGTTAGGGTAATCACGATAACGAATAGTTTAACCGTTAGTAAGGAACACGAAAAATCTTCTCACGCGTAGTGAATACGATTAAGGTCTAGTGAAATCGAGTCCGGGCCGGCCGCGTCGCGCTAACGTCGCGCAGACGCCGCGCCGACGCCGCGTGGACGCCGCACCGACGCCGCCCGGCCGCTTGTGAATACGTAGTTATCGTTAGCGAATCAGTGAAATGTAAATATTATTGAACTATGAGATATTAAATGCACATTATATAAACGATATGACTGAACTGTAGAAATTGAAACACATAGAGTAACCGTCGATGTAAGTGTGGTCGCCGCCGCGCCCCCGCCGCGTCGTCGCGCGTCCCCCGCGCGTGTCTCGCGCGAGCCCGCACGTCTCCGCCGCCTCCGTTCCGTTGACGTTCGTTACGTTAGTTCCAATGAATCGATACGCTTTATGAGTCTTATGTAGGCGGGTGGAGGCGGAGGCGGCGGCGGAGGCGGCGGCGTGGCGGCGGCGCGGCGCGTTGTATGTCTAAAGTAACTCGGTGTAAGACTCATCGTTTTATGAAGGTAGCGTAAGAGTGCCGCGCGGTGGCGAGGTCCTGTGAGACGTCGAACTCGCCGTCCGCGTGACGGACGAGCCTCGAGTGGCTTGCAAATTAGATAGGCGAATAACAAATTGAGCTATACTAATCGTAAGGAGAAGCTTTAATGTGTTAGTGGAGGAGGCGCCGCTCGGGTGTCGAGCCGACGAGCCGTCGAGCCGCGTCCGGGCGGACCTCCGCGCAGTCACCACAGATCTCGCACCAGCGTGCACAATAACTCGTTATAACTAGCGCGTAACGTACACATATTCTAAAACCTTTAATGTGAATAAAAGTTATTTCGATTTATCAGAATATCTATTATTATGTATTGATCATTAAAACGAATTTAAGCCGATAGTAACTGACGTGGTGGCGTGTATGTTGAACGGTACGTTATAGTTTTCATGTTTATTTTATTGTGACAATTTAGAAAGTTATCGTTTAATTCGCGTTTACGCTAGGCTAGGTTGTGGCGCGGCCACTGATGTAACGTGTAGGTTATTACAGTTAAATAAATGTATGCGGGCGCGGCCCCGCGACCGCCGCCGTCGCCCCGCGCCCGCATCACTAATTACTCACATAGTTATTCGTTAATGACAATTTAATTAAGTCTTAAACATAGATATTACAAACACGTACAGGGTAGATGTGATTGCAATACTCTGTGGCTGAGTGCGGCGACGCCCGGGCGCGGCGCGCGACACCGAGCCGCCGCGCCACAGCCGCGCTACCGCCGCGTCACCGCCGCGCCACTCGCGCTCGAGCCGCTCATGTCGTATTGTTTGTCTACCCGACGATTACGGTCATGCTCAAGGGACACGAGAGACTAAAGGTTCACGCACACTTACCGCCTTATCAGTAGATTGCCTAATTGAGACACAGTATTCCTAAAGCATAAATTTGAATTTCGAATCATCTGATGGTGCAGTTTAAATCGTTCTTATGCACTATAACTTAACTTGGTCTACTGCCAAGGCGACAAGTCTCCGTCAACCTTGATTCGTGTCTCAAGACAAACTGCGAATGTTTGAGTGTGTCACGACCGCGCCATATCTGATACATGTGCAGTACAGCGAACTCCATTCAAGTGCATAATTAACGCGCCACAAACTGATTGAAACCTTTTCAATTATTAGGTACATTATAATCATGTACAAAATCGGATTAACTTCAAACGCAGTTTCCACCAACCGGGCACACATTGCTGAATCAGTCCGATTTTATGCAGACTCAACGGTATCAACCCCTTGTTAATTTATATGTCAATATTCCACAAAAATAAAGTGGCTGTTACACAAGCTCCGATACATCGGACCGATTTTTGTAACCGATAATTTACGGTCATCTGCGTTAGAGGTATAATTTGAAGACACTGCGGAGTTCTCTGTAAGCACATAATTGGAATCGACGGCTTGCGCGCGAGCGTGTCGTCGTCACTCAGCGGGCGTCGCGTGCGCACGTTCATAACCTCAAACGCGGCTGTACGCAGCACGAATTGCACACTAACTGATGTAGGGTTGCCACACACAAAATAAATACTATTATTTTTCACATAGGTATATTATATTTCGGCAAATTCATATTATCGAATATCTGAAAAGGTTAAATCATCACACCAAAAAAGTATGTTACTAAAGGTATTAAGTATGATGGGAAAGGCACTGCGTGAATATTTGGAATATTCAATGTTTTATGTTCTATTGTGTAATAATACTCATACATACATTATTATAAATACTCAGGAAGAAAATAAGGAAATATTTCTTCATAAACTATAAACCATTGTATAGTAAATTACTCATTGACGTCAAGATACTAATCCGAGACTATGCCTTGTATAAATATACTTTACAAAATACAACAAACCAACTACAAAATTGATAAATCCTATCTTTTCTTCACTTTTTATAAACAGAACTATGCGAATCTTGGCAATATTAAAATTTACTTCAGTTATTATCTTTGCGGCATCACTTAGTTTTGTCTATTGATGTGTTCTCCCCTACAACAAAATATTCTACGGAGTATAAAGAGGTAACGGACGAAATGTTTCTCAACATTTATTTTGCTTTGAATTTTGAAACAAATTATTTTATCATTTGGCAACCTGAATGTCACCGTGGTGCATACAGCCAGTTTGGTAGGGTAGGCCTAAGACGTCAATTGCGAACAGCGCCGTACGCCATGCTCATGGCAGTCACACCGGCGCACGCGCATTCGTAACGCTATATAGCTCAAGATGGGGGTTTGTTACACGTGTGCTAGTCTGGTATCACTGACATTTAGTTCCATAGATCATGCTCAATCTATGACGAAATCTAGTTCTAGCATGAGTGTAAAAAGGGCGTAACCAAGTAGTTTCAATGTCGTTAAACCTAAGTCTGAAGCGACTGTAAATAAATCTATGAGGCGTCTCTCAATATGGCGAAGTCTGGGACACTAATATAGATCGCACAGATCACGTCTCGATCAACAGTCTCAGAATACAGACTCCTAAATCATAATCGTAATATTAGGCGTAACATTCATACCGTCACTGCCATAATCATTCATTAAATAATCATTGTAATCATTAGTATTCTGGTTATCAGATTAACCATTTATGATTAAGTGAATTAATGGATCTTGTATAAGAAATTGCAAAATAGTTATAGAAGAGAAAGGAGGCCCTGTTCGACCAGTGATATCAGACTCGTTCTAAAAATGCTCATTAATTTTATTCCTAATACCTTAATTCCAGATAATCCTATACATGATTACTGAATTTTACGTTCAAAATAACTTAAATATTGTTTAATAACTACGTAATTATAAATTTTGCTCTTATTTTAGACCGATAATAGCGATTTAATGTTTTATGATGTCTGCATACCAGTTAAATAACATCTAGATACAGCAGAACCTTCGCTGTTATGATATTTTTTTATTAATTCTAATAAAATTTTAAGTCCTCAGAAAGTTTTCGTTGCTCATAATTATTTCTAAAAATTTTAATTATATATTCACCATGAGTTGAACAATAAACTATTTTTTCTTCATACAATTCTGTAGTCCCTTTACGGTCATAGCTTATTTGTTATTTCAAATTCCCGCCATTTGCAGCACACGTGTAACAAACAAAATGGATGCCAGAAATGCCATATGTTTTGCATTTTTGCAAAACGTTGTTACGAACGCTCGTGCTGCGACTGTCGACTTGGTTTAATATGTTAAGTGATGTATATGATACGAATTTTAAAACGAACAAGTTGACGTTTTAATTTCGTTCACCGTTTAATTTGTTTGTCCTTGTAAATAATATTTGCTATATGATTTACTAAATGAATGTAACATATTATTAATGAAAAAAAATATAGATGAACACAAATTTTAGCTGTTGTTTTATTTGACAACCCTGGCGATGTGATTAAAATGTACGTGTAGTCTCGGCTGAGGCATTTAAATAATTCACGGATAGAATAACAGACTGGAAAACAACTATTTTTACACATAAAAACTGCAAGATTTAGGTGACCAATAATGATTTACTTTTCTTTTTCACTAATTACAAAAAATCTCGCATTTTTAATTATTCCAATTAAAAGAACACAAATTTTGTAGAGTGTCAGTGAACAGTTAATTGTTAAAAATACATATTTCAAAGTTCATCAAATTGCATATATTCTTTAATACTTTTTGTAACTTCATGAATCTACAAATTAAAATGTATACAAATTATTAAATGAAACACTGATATCAAAGCGAACTATAATATGATAAGGTATATTAACTACATTAAAATAACATTAATAATAGATTAAAGAGGCAAATCGACGCTCTCACTTTTCCTTCGGATAAGGAATTTTGCGAAATCATCCTTTTCAGGGTCGAAAGCCTTAACCTTCTCGCACTGAGCTGCTGTAGCTGCCTGCTGGATCTGGTCACCGAATGCCTTCACATCATCACGCTTCAAATCCACCATGTACTTTCTAGTCTCCATGATGACCACAGCATCATCTCGAGCCATTGACCAGACACTTGGTTTAATCCTCGGAAGTAGATTATGCCCCACAAAAACTCCATGGAAAAGGCCTTGGAACTGGGGCTTATGCGGATACTGGTCTAAAGCAGATACAGATAGAAAATGTACTTTCCCGTAGTCCACGTTGATGTACGTCTCGCGGTCTTCACGAAGGAGTAGCGGTGCTTCGGGACCGCTCTCAGAAATCTTAGCGTCTAACTCACTGAGCACCACCATGCCAAGATTCTGTTCAGTGTCTAGATTCATTGATACGGGATCGAACGGCTTTCTGTTCTCAACTTCATACAGCATTCTCATCACATTCCGCTCGGATATGTCAGTCGCCCTTTTATAATTCACTCCGTGCGCAGACTTGAGCATGTCTTTATCTTCACAATCCAAGCCGTGAGCTATGTATGGTGACGTCACAAGATCCCCCAAATATCCTCTGTGCAAGTATCTATCACCACACTTATAAACACCAGCTGCAAAGGTGACATTTGGGCGGCAAACTTCAGTCTCCAGCCAAGTAAAGGCGACTCCGCGTTCCCGAAAATGCTTATATTCTTGGAAGCAGATCTGGCTCGCGACCTCCTTCATCCTCATGTGATAATCCCAGTCGTAAACACCGGCTCTATTATCATACCGTATTCCCAGACTATGACGAAGTCTATGCTCCCATAATTCGCAAGCATTGAACTGATTCGTGTTCCCGGTAATCCAGAAATTTAATAAGTTTTCCATATAATCCCTTTCGCGGTATTTCATCTGCTCAACGGAGACACAGGGAAGAAGGCAGCTCATGTAGTCAGTATTGGTGATCATGCCGACGAGCTGACGGGCTTTGGCGATAACATACCTCGATGTTGAAGGTCGCAGGAGGAGGTTACCATACACTTCTAGATAACGTCTCGTCTTCTCCAATAGACCGCACCGTGTGGTCCGTTCCAACGCCAAGGACATGAGGAGCAACTGCCGTGCGACCAGCTCCGGGCAGCCATCGATAACGAACAAGTTCATATACCGACGCGTGTGTTTATAGGCCTGCGACAGCGTCTTCAGCAAATGGCGTGCATCGCAGCCTCCGATGACCAAGAAATTAAGCTCGTAGGCGTGTTCATCGCCGTATTGTAGATACTCTTGCTGCAAATCCAACGCAGGACTTACTCCCCAGAACATTGTTAAGCGCCAGCTAGCGTTCAAGTGACGTATTGTCAATGTCAGGGCGATAAACAAGCTGTTGAAGCGTGGTATCCAAGGGGGTTGCTATAGCAACGGGCTATTTACGCCAGATATCCTCGCACGAACACTCAAGGCACTGAACAGTGTTAATATTATGAGCGAAACTCCCAGATAACCATTCAAGTGGCAGTAATGTTATTGATTCGCTCGAGATTTTATAGAGGCTTCAGTCGAGTGGCGAAATCTATTAATTACATGATAAAGTAGAGATAGAAGTAATTTTGTTGAACAAGTTATTTATTTTGTTACAAACACAAAAGTTTAGAGGCTTTGGTGTAAAAAATGTCCTACCTTTTGAATCGAGCTATGATTTGAAAATTATTCATATTATCAAAAATAACTTAATGATTTGTACTCATACTCTGACATAAAATCGGTTAATGAAGAAAAAATTATTTTCCTTACGTACGTAAAAATAATCAAAAAATAAAATTTCAATTCGAACAAAATCGGTTTAGTGTTTCCTGAGATTAGCGCGTCCAAACAAACAAACACACTTTTCAGCTTTTTAAATGTTAGTATAAATGTAACACTTGAAGTGTACATTTTCTTTTTCAAAATAAATGTCTCAAAGAAATTTTAACTTTAACTATTTTTTCTTATCCTATCCTGTTTTCCTGAGCCGTCTATATCATCACTACGTAGTATAAAACAAAGTAGCTTTCTCTGTCCCTATCTATGTATGCTTAAATCTTTAAAACTACGCAACGGATATTGATGCGGTTTTTTTTAATAGATAGAGTGATTCAAGAGGAAGATTTATATGTATAATAAGATCTAATAACATCCATTAAATAGTGGAGAAATATTGCACCCGTGCGAAGCCGGGGCGGGTCGCTAGTATTATATATACACCTCACACAGATCATTAATATAGGGAAAAATCTACAAAGGATCACTTTTTCTACAAAACCATTTGTGATCTTCATAATTCGACCAAGTTTTTTTTTTATGGCTTTTAATAACGACACGAGTTTATCGTTCGCCTGATGGTAAGCGGTACGACCGACGATGATTCTATGTTATGGCCATAAACACTTTGAATTACATAATATTGTTTGGTATTCCACTGCGCTCGTCATTCTGAGATATGAGATGTTAAGTCTTATGTCCGGTAGTTACACTGGCTACAATTTTCTTCATCCCAACACAACAGTGACTACACTCTGCTGCTTGATGACAGTAATAGACATTGCGGTGATACCTACCCAGGCGGACTCTCCCATATGAGAGACATACCATCAGTAAGTTTTTCTGGCCCTTCTTTAACCTGTAGTATTTTAAACCTAATTATTTCGATGAGACCCAAGAATAAGACCATTAAGCTGCAATGGGTTCTTATATACATAGTTGTAGTAAAGACACCGCAGAATTATTATCTATATAAGTGGCCACAGAATATTTTTATTCCCACACACTATATCAATTTTTTATTACAAGTAGGGCGTCACTGTTGCTTAATGAAAGCTTTTGTTAAACATTTCCAAGAAAAAGGCATTTGGCATACACGATCCACCCTAAGCCGCTACAATGTCCAAGCATTACTGATAATGTTTTTTGCCTTTTGTCGGTTGTTGAATAATAAAACAATAGGTGCTTCAGGATATAAGTAATATATTGTAACAAGTTTTTTACATAGGACTCATTCGTTGAGGAGTATAAGAGCGAGTGACTCTATACAATACGCAAAAGTAATTTAGCAGTGCCAAATAGGGAGTGCGTGCCAATGATATTGATTTCAATGATTCATACTATATGATGCAATAAGTAGGCATAGTTTTAACAGACGAACGCTAGTGGCAGTGATGGGACGCCACTCCGGGCACATTCCTACAAATATAAACATCTTGTGCGGGAGTCCGATTCATCAAACTGCCCCGAGTGTGGAATGAGGGAAGACGTAGACCATATTTGTCGGTATGAGTGGACCTCATATTTCAGGTATTAGGTAGGTATATATAGGGAAATTTAATAATTGGTAAAAAAAACATTTTAAAACTATGAGGTGAAATGTGTAGGCAACGACCACGTGATCGTATGGAGTAACTCAGTCGTAACATACAACAGAGTTCTTAAAGCTAAACAAGAATATAAAATATATGACCCCCTATCAATCCTGCCATATCAATCAGTAGGGTTTCAAAGAATTTCATCCAATATCGCTGTGGATACGAGGATTTCAGAATTCAGAAGAAGAAGCAGGTACCAGGATAGCAGCACTGAGGCGGTAAGGCATTCTACTTTTTTATTAAATAACTTGAAGAACTTGAGCGCTACTATACAATGCATCCACACTTGTGTAGTCTTTTATCTGTTCCGTGGATGGAGAGCGACCGGCACAGCCTAATACTGTTCACACAATCCTAGCCAGATATCCATATTTATTTGGATCAATAATCTCACACGGATGAAATAAAACAAATTGTACTTTACATATAATATTTATATGACATATTTTGTAACTTAATAGTAAACACATTATAATAAATGCCTCTGTGTTTATAATACTTTGAAAAATAACATTGATCAATTAGATGTAATCAAAGTCAAACAAAATGTTACCTTTAGATATATCAATCGAAACATATATAATAATGATATTTGTGGAAAAATTTACAAAAGTACTTCATTATATATATAATTAGCAGGTCTATAACACCATAATAAAAATTATGTAGGTTATGTACTTAAGTCATTAGACACATTTACGTAAAAACAAACTACTAAATAAAGGTAACCGTTTTAATTTCAAAACATTTCACAAAATATAAGTCAATGCAACGCACATTGGCGCACATTGGTTTCATCTACCAAAAATACATTAATTTTAATAAAATATACGTTTGATATATTATTCTTTCGCAAAATTTAAATGAATGAATGAATCTACGCGCAAAACTCGTATTTTAACGCAACATTTTGCCTAAAATAGCCATTTTATATAAGACTGCTGCTTGTGCATGCGATTTACGTACTCGTAAATATATTTTTACAGTTACATCTAAGTTTATATACAAGGAACACAATTGAAATCAATACTAAATCATTTTTAATATTATGTATAGCCAAGTCTCGGTGGGCTCTTTTTTGCTTTCATTTAGTATTGATCCCAACTTAAAATTTATATTTGGTAACTCTCTTTGATAGTTCTAATTTTAGCATTAATGAAGGCTTAAAATCTGGCTTTACTTAGACTAGATAAACGTGTCTTAAAGTAGGATAAGTTATCAATACTTTTATGTACTTACTTTGAATTATAAAAATCCAAGAAGAATAAGGCATTTCGAATTATTACTTTATAATTTGCAATAATACTAACATTTTATATTGATATATAATGAAGATTAACCCTCTTATTCATAAATGTTATTTATCTAAAGACCGGAGCATTGCTATGATAACAAGTCTGTTTCCCAGCTTTGTTTATCTGACAGCTTGCTGTATGTTCAGCTTTGTTTATCTGACATCCAACTAGATTCAAGATATATCTCAATATTAGCCAATCACAACGGCCCTATGTCTACGCACTGCGAAGACTACCATGCCGTCAGCTCTGAGAAACAGACTTGTTATCACAGCATTGCTCCGTCCTTAGATAAACAACGTCTATGAATAAGGGGGTTAGTTTTTAAAGCCTCCACTTTTGGGCAATTTCTAAGTAGTATCAAAAGTATACGTCATTCTGCTTAACCTACTATATGTAGCTAGGTTTGATGCTTATATCGAAGTCTTATATGTACAAACATTATCAATAAAGGTTACTAATTAGTAATTAACTTACCACCGTTTTGTCACCTTCCTTTTCATGTCAAATATTTGACTCGGAAAGATAAAATAATGAAGAAGTTAATCACACATTATTTTTTTATTGACCTTAAATATAATAACTGCATAGCTTTGTTGTGTAGAAAAGTAAAATAATAGTTTTTCAAACATCCCAAAAATACAATAAAGTCGAAAACTTGTGTATAATTCTTAAACATAACTAACAAGTAACTTTATTTTTGGAACCGATCAGTACAGAGTGAACACAATTAGGAAAACGACGTACAAGTGGAAGAAGGACTAGATATGACGTCACCAGGACACAATCGGGAATTCATGGGAACATGTATACCAGAGAAAATAATAACTATTCATTTGATGGAAGCCGTGGAATAAACCGCACAAAGTCAAAAACCTCTACAAATGAATACTGGTGATACCCACTTGTCCCTGGCAAGATTTTACAATTGAAAAGACTCATAAATGCCTATATACCAAGTTCTTCTCGGCTTCTCTGCTTGTCAAGAAAATCTAGAATCATCAGACGAAGCTAAAGACCTTGGCTTCGCAGACTTGGCCTCCATCGCGGCTGGCCCAGCACTTGCCCCTCTCCAACCTGGGTTACCAGTACTTCTGTTGGTATAAGTTGAAGAAGTGACAGGCACCTTCCTAGTTTGTCTAATCTTCAGTTTATTCAGCCATAACTCTCTAGTCTTCTTATTACCGAGCACGAAGAACACGAAAAGAACAAACCCTTGAAAGGTAGCGGTTAACGTGAAAAGATATACCGTGACAATGTTAGTCGAGACGAAAAGTCCGAATATCCACGGCAAACCGAACAAGAAGACCAGAAGGCAGCTGACAGAAGCACAGCGCAGCGCCTCGTTAGTGTCGCCGTGCCGCTGGATCCTTCTAGATGCAAACACGGAACGAACTATCAAAGCGAATAGCGTCCAGTTTGCGGCCAGCATTAACGCGATGGGCGCGTACACAGCCAGCCATAGAGCAAGTCCCGAAGGATAGCAGAAAGCTCCACTGGGCACCTCGCCCTCAAATTGGCCCGCATAGGAACGCGGGGCGACTGAGAGCAGAACTCCCACTACAGCACACGGAGCTCCCCATGAAAAAGCTGATGCTTTAAGCAGTTTATGCGACGTGTCCCTTGTAAACACCATTACGAGTCGTCTGTATGAGATAATAGCTGCAACTAGCATCCAACAGAAAGACGCCAGAGTCGAATAATGAAGTAGAACACCGACGAGCATACACGAGATGCTTAACTCTTCGAAATTTGCGAAGACTACAATGAGGAAGCAAGTGACCAATATAAATACGGCTATGCATAACTGTAACCAGATTTTGTTGCTGAAGTCTCTTCTCCAGGCCCTGAATAATATTGCTGTTAATCCAACCATTATAAGGCCTATGATAGACATGATACATCCTACGATCGATATAATTTCTAGGGCGGTTTCGTGGCCATCAGAGAAAGAGGTCCTGGGAATTAGAATCTCGGCAAAATGTGTGAGATGATCGCAGCGACAGGTGTCTAGGACACCCTCTTCATTTGACGGGATGAAAGTACAGCCTTCTTGGGACCAGTAGCCAGTCCCATCTTCTAGGAAGTGCCAGAACGCGCAAGCTCGGCTCTGGTTGCGTTCTATATCGCCTCTCATTGGGGTTAAATGGATGTCTATTACCTGTAATTAGAAAAAACGCATGCTATGATTACAACGAAATTACCAATTCAACTTTCTAGTGTGCAAATTAATTTTTAGTTGTTAATACGGCAAGTGATCTTAAATGACTTTTGTAGGCATAGTAGTCTATAATTATATCCAAAGGGAAAATGCATCTCTACATCTGACGTACTCTATTCAATAAAAATTCTAACACTGAAATATTTAAGCTTAAAAATAGCACTTCATTCATACTAAATACTAACATCTCCCTGATCAAATTCCGTAAGATTCTCCACGTTGATGCTGAGCACTCGACTGTTGACTGTATAATGGCTGACGTTGTTCTGGAAGGCGCGGTCGGTCCTGAACACCACGAAGCTGATGCGACGTTCGGACGTCGCCACCGACGTGGGTAACTGCACCACCACCTCACTATCTCCACTTTGTAAGTGGGTAGAGTTTACTGGATCTGCAGATGAGTTAAACCAGCAGTTAGTACTCCTTCAATTTAACACAAAGCAATTTTAAACATAAATCAAAGAAATGCAATTTAAAATTGTTAGACACAATACAGAAGTAGTTATTTAATCTACAGCCGACATGATGCCACTAATTAAAAACGTTTTAAATTAAAATACGTAGAGTTAAGACTACTTCATTATCACTAAACACACCTCAGAAAGTAACTCTATTTCTACTTCTAAAGCTAGATCAGTTACATCATTTATGAAATATAATTATTCATATTTCGTTATTGTTAAGTCGATAGTTAACGACATCTTACCTCGCATAATTTCAAAAGCATTCTCAGTGAAGACATCAGTTTCTCTGGTGGATATCCTGAGGCCCTTGACCGGCATTTGAGCCCGGGCATCCGCTACCAGCAGAGCTATATTCTCCCTCACCGCAGCCACATCGGTTGAACCAGCGAGATCCATGCGCGCTCCTATATCGTCTAGCAAATGGAGGAGTTGTCCAGGAATTTCTAAGTCTTCTGTGTCTGCTAGAAGTTCGTCCACCTGGAAAGTGTAGTTAATTGGTTTTATAAGAAAGTCTGGTAAGAAATTAGACGTTCAATTTTATTCGCAATTAATATCCCGGGCAGCTTAAATGAAGTCGCTTTTTTGAGCACCCGTATTGTTATTACAATAGCAATGATAATATGTAAGTCGGTAGTAAAAGAATGAACTTAATTTTAATTATTTATTTTTCTTAAAATGAAGAAAATTCTCAGTCAATCTCTGTCTCATTTTTTCTAAATAGTTTAGGAATATTTCTTGTTAGACATGGAGAAACCTCATCATCATCATCATCAGCCTACAACTGTCCACTGCTGAACAGGCCTCTCCTAAAACGCGCCACGCTGCTCGGAGAAACCTGTTGCTCTTAAAATACTACTTAATACTTACAAATTCATAACACAATTATCATGATAATATTATATCACTAGAACTTGAAATCATCATTACCTGATTGAAAGCCCCGCTGATAGAGTCCAGGGATACAGTTTCCGTGTGATTATTTAGCAATGACTCCAAGTCTTGCATCACTTGGTCGAGCTGTTCTTGAGGCTGGAATCCAACAGATATACCAGTCAAATTTAAACCTTATTTGAATATGATTTAAGGGCTTTCGTATCGTTTATTAATTGGTAGATTCATTAAAATAAAAAGGCGTTAACGATAACGTTACAACAATTTAAATCTAATCCCACACCATTTCCAATATTTTCTCCATATAATCAGTGCATTTTAGTTAATTATTTAAAGTGCTGTCATCAATTCCCTTATTCCGAGATAAGAATTTGCTATGTCCAAACATTTTCATTACAATATTATTGTAGTTAAAGTTGTATTTAAAACAGAGACATTTTGCCCTTGCGTTAAAAAATGAAACCACATAGTTTTTGCTAACATTGTATTAGAAATCGTCAAAAATTTACGAATATTTTCACCAAAAATCACCACCAAGATTATTTTATAGTTTTCATTCTTATTGTAGTAGTAAGAGTTGCATTAGGATGTGTAAAATTAAAATTACTTTTTAATGACATTTATTTTGTTCGAAACTTAAACCTTTTTACCATATTGTAAAGTGTTATTTTCTAGAGAATAAGTATATGGTTTCATTAAGTAACGCAATATCAAAATGTCCCTGTATCACAATCATGCATCACTCTATAAGAGTTCCACGTTGTCCTAACATAATCCGATATTCCTAAAATCAACCACGAACCCAAAGCAGAAAGCATAACATTTCAAACATCACCTCAATCTTCCTATAACAAAAAAAGATTCTAAAACCGAAAACCAAACTTACCGGCGGCCTAGGTTTTGGAGGTGGCTGTGTAGTGCTAAATATAGGCACTACTGTTGACACCATAGGCTCGTCTGTTGTCGAGGGAGGGCGCGGTGGCGGCCAAGGCCATCTTGTATATTCCACCTCTCCCGATTCAGTACTATTTGAAAAGCTATCTTCCGTAGTCTGTAAGTTATTAATGGTAGTCGGAAAGCTCGTTGTGACATTGTCTGTACTGTTAGCGAAAGGCCGATCAGTAAAAGGAGAAACGGGTGCTGGTAGTTCAACTTTCTCTTCCGAACTCACTTCTTTATCACGTCGGTCGATTTCCCAGGGCTAAAAGATGTTAGTTATTAGTATGTGCGTGTCCTAAATGTTATTGACAATTTCGAAGAATGGCGTATAATTGTGAAAATCTATTATTCCTTATTTAAATATTCAAATGAATTCTATCCATTGGTAATTCTCATGAGAAAATAATTTAACTTATATCTTAAACATGACATCCATTATAACTTTATTCAATTGTTTTCTCAACTTAAGATGCCTTACAAATTTATTATATGATGCTGTTGTTGGCATGGAATTTCTTGTAATATCTAAATTGTCATGAGAACAAACAAATTCATCATTATACGAACATTCTTGGCAAAACGAGTCACACGTTTATAAAAAACAACTGTTAATTAATTGAATATTTGTTGCATTAGCTTCTTCCTCTTTATTATAACAAGAAATGCTGTTACGTTACAAATTAGTAAATATGAATTAAATATTAGTTGTATCCAGTTTCATGCAAGTTAATTGTAACAAATTACCCGTCATATTTCTAAAAGATTTGATCGTAAGCTCACGGTTGTATCTTTGAGGATTATACATTTATATAAAGCGGCTAAGTAACTTCTAAGCGAAGAACTGAATAAAAATTTGTCCTATACTTTTGAGAAAGAAGTTGAACAAGTAATGTCCTTCAAAATAGAATACAACTTATACAATGTTTCTTGGCGGAAGAAAAACAAATTACGATGGTACCGATCCAGTCTGAATCTCACATGCGTGAAACGTATTAATCTAAACCAGTCAATTTTCAATTCAAAATTCATAACCCGAAACAATATAAAATGTACTCTATGCTACATAGCTGGAGTAGGTTTTTCAATAATAAAAACACCATGCAAAATTTAAAAGGGCCAATAAGTCTACGTCAATCAATCCAATGGCGAATAAAGCTATGATATAATATAACAATTGCATCATACTCTCGATCTCTGAATTTAGAAACAATCTGAACGACATTGAAAGTGTAGACAGACATAAACATGTCGATTATCGCGTCAGGTGTGGGTGCAGTCATCTGGCATGTTGGTTAAATTGCCATGAAGAATAATGATATGATATGATAAAACATGATAAAAATCATGATAGTTTATCAGGCAGAGAATTCAAGCGCCTTTGCCATATACAAGGAAATGAAAATTTTACAGCAAAATTTATACGGGATATTAAAATATCAGTCCAAATTCTGGAATTGTGCTTAATAAATTTTATGAACATAAGGCACATCCAATATAATATGAGGCAGCAAAACTAACAAAACGTGGATGAATGACACCTCTGCATACCCCTGAAAAGGGAAAACGGCGTAATGCTATGGTATGTTAAACTTAACTTTATATATTTTTGGTTTTAGATAATTTTCTATGTATCACGGCCAGTTCATTTGAATGTGCCAACTGTAATTTCGGTATTTAATATTTCGTATCTCATCAGTCGCCATTCCATTGGGCCCCACTCCACTTATCATCATGTACAGTGGGATCTCTTTGCCATGCCTATATGAAAAAACCTATGTATTCGAAACTTATAATATATACAGAAAATAATTAAAAACCATATTTCTATAATACGTTATCTTTATACTTCGGTTGTTTAAAGTTGTTTAATATAAATTTTTGACTCATTTATTCATTTATTCCCCTAGACTTCAAATCATTTAAATTTGCAGCTTACACAATTAAAACAAGCATGTGGAATTTGTTTCAAATGTTACATAAAAATCTAAAATTGTTTTTTTACACAAATTATTCGAATATTTTTGCAAATTCCCGACCATAACGTGCGCCGTAAATGTATGCTCAAGGCTGTTTGCTCGGGGAGGGCAAATATTAAGCATCATTATGAAATATGACAGGCATGCTTGAAAATATTATTTCCTTATACAAACAGCGTGCAATACATATAGATTATGTCAATCTCATGCTCCAAATAAAATCCTTATCCGATGATAAAATTAAATCATCACCAATTTTCCATAGAAATCCATCATAGATATTATGAATATAGATTACCTTATCTTTGAATGTACTTGATATAGTATATATGAATGTTTTAACCTTGTGGCTTTATTATTTATCCCATTTTGCCATTCAATATGAAAATTAAAAAAAAAATCGAGAGACTAAATTTGCAGTGACTACAACTTGTGGTCTTCATACTTGATAAGCCTGTATTGTGACACCCAAGTTAGTCTTAAAGCCGATTCAATAAACCGATCTCAGCTTTGAGTAGAAACCTAAGTAGACAATCAAGGTATTAAATTATTTAATTAACAAAATGTTAGCTGTCATTTAAGTCGCCGTTACCGGAATCGGTGCTGTTTGATAAACAAAAATCTGTTGTCAAAATCCTTCATAATGCTATCACTTAAGATATCATTTGGGATGTTGTTAATATCTGTTTACTAAATATCGATAATTAGAGGAGGCCCGTGCTCAACAGTGGGCAAGTATATAATACAGGGCTGATATTATTATATTATATAAATATCGATATTAAGATGCTGACTGAACTTGAGAACGTGTTGGCTGATATTGCACTTCAGAGCGATATCGAGGCATCTTATAATACAACCCTTAGCTTGCTTGCCTACAGGACTATATTTGCATTTCCACTGATTGTATATTCATTTTTACAGCATGTTCCACTGACATGTCTACTTAACAGTGCAAACTGCATCGAATAACTTAATGTAGGTATAAAGGCTAAAATTGATTGACAGAATTTAAACCATTGCATTTTAATACTATACCAATTTTACTTGAGTAGAGTTGCTTTCATTTCTAACATTGTCATTCGTTAAAACAACATCGCTGCATCAAAAAAGCGTTATACAGCCGACATACGAGATCTGTAAAGTTAACTTCGACTAAATTCTAACTCATAAAAACAGCATTATTTCACATGTTTACTTGAATGTTAGATATTAAAATAAAAATCCGCGCTGTTACCACGAAGGCTACAAAGTCTTCAAAAGTCGGGACAAAATAATAATATAAATAACCGCGATGAAATCCGTAAATAACTTTATTTGAATGTCATAAAAACATATTAGTATCACATCACCCAATATTTGAAATTATTTTCATAAAATTTTTTGGTTGATCTTGGTGGCTTGTCTACCATTCCAATCTTTCTAGCTTAGGAGATGCTGCCTCTTTATTTTGTTATTTTTTTTATTTTTATACACTTTATATACAGAGAAGTATATAGGCGAACTTAATGATTTAATGTAATACTGGCCGTTTCACTCCGTTGTATGTAGTAAAATCATCAATAACTTCAAATCATAGAGCTCTACATGGCACTACACTGCTGCCGTCGTCCATATTGCATATTAAATTTAATTACACGAACAGTGTTCGTCATAGGGAAAATGGTGCAAGTCGATTATTGTTTAAAATCAATGTATAATGTAGCAAAAATACTGACACTAACAGTTAAATATGAGACAAATAGGGTCCAAGTTGATTTACAGATCTCGTAATTAGGCACAACGATACTAAAAAGCAACACGAAACGCCAAAAACCGCCTCACGTACATACGCGTGTATGAAGATAACTTCCGCATTGAATTCGCATATATCGCAAATTTCACCTTCGGGCTCAAAATCTTGCTTAAAATACAAATTGATCTCAAAGTCATGAGGCACATCATCATAAAAGTTATTATCGTTGGAAATCGTATTTTCGTCATTAGCGAACCTTAATCCTTCGGCCATCTGTTAAATCACGCGACATCCATCAATAGTAGAATCTGACACGCCTAACCGTACATACGAATTGGAATCAACCCCTTAAAACATGTTGCAAATACACGTCGCGAGAGTCCGTATCGTTTCAATGTGATTGGTCGATAGACTGACACGTGACACAATCGTCGGTATGTCGACCAATAACAATCGCCACAATTAAACGACACGATCCTTCGTTTGTTTGTTTTGCTGTATTCTAGGAGGGCAGCTTTCATTGTCATTAAAGCGTGCTTGCACAAGATTCATTTAACGATAAACACTAAACAAATTTGGTTCATCACTCTGTCTTTATCAACTTAGACCGAGTGACAGAGACAACATGGCGTGTATTAAACTCTAAACGTATTTAGTAAAATGTGCAAGAGAACTTAATATCTCATACCACAGCTACACGCAGGAATAAACGTGTCAGATAGTGTAAACGTTTAGTACCAACTCTTTAACTGACGTAAAATAACAGCTTCGTACAATACAAAGCATCGTAGAGCTCAAGATAAACTGGACGATATATGGAAAAAAAAACGATAAAAATATAAACATGGCAGTCCATTTATAATAAAATATTGTTTAAAATCCATAGATATATCTCATATTAATATGATTACTGACATTTTTACAATATATGATGATAATAATATTTTAAGGAAAAACTACAATTTCGCTTCTAATAGTCTTAATAAACCGATTTGAAAAAAAAATGACACACATGTGGTTCGTGAAAAACCTTTAAAACTCACGGGAATATTGAAACCTGTACTGTATTCCTAGAATATTGGTACTCACCGGTATCACCATAGTCCCTATGGTGGGTATGATCATGGTGACGTCATCGTAAACGCTAATGGAGCCAGTAACTGGCTGAGGAGACGATGGTCTGCACCCCTCAACACCGCTGGTAATCCATTGAACTCCTTCGTTGAAGTCGCCTATACAACTGTAGTTCTGGCACGAGGCAGTTACAACTGACAACCCTGAAAAATTATATCATGTTTTTTTTTATTGCTTTGAATGACGAGACAAGCTTACCGTCCGCCTGATGGTAAGCGACACGACCGCCCATAAACTGAATAAAAACCATCCAACACCTTGAAACACAAAGTATTGTCCAATGATCCACTGCCCTCGCAATCCTGAGACGTTAAGTGTCATCATGGGACGTAATACACACGGCGAGAACTTGCACTAGTTACCCCTCTGCCTATCCGTTTGGGGATAACGGCGTGTGTTTAAATTTAAATGGCTCGTAGTTTATTTCAGTGAATAAAATATCAATAAATATTTACGTACAGACAATTTAAGGTTTTCAATTTGTTTAGCTATTTTTGTAAACGACTGTATGGTACAATGATCCTAAGACGTAGATACTGACGACCGCTTATTGACCTCTGACCTGGCGGGACCTCTATACCAATTACATTTAACTGCATTACACTTTGAATCATCACAGTGGTGTCTCAATTTGACTTCTTGGATAATTATACTTATTCGTGTTTTAATTGTTGCACCGACAGTTTGGATATGGCAATGATATTTATAAAAACGCAGGAAGTTGAACTACTCTCTGTCGCTTGCCACTATCCTACTTAATACAAAAACTTATTAATAAAAAAAAGTTAACATTACCTTATACTGGTTACCAATCTTGCAGTCGATGACTAATTAAAGTTAAATATTGTTTTCATTTTTCATGTATTTATTTAGCTTGGCTATAAATTTTAATGAGAATTCAATTTTTCTTATTGATTATCTCTTTTTTTAAGTCTATTAAGAAGAATAATACCTAAATTCTTGAAGTTATAACAAAGCATGGAAATGTTTAGAACTGACTTACCTAACGGTGTGGCGGCGACGGTGTCCAGTGCTGGGCAGTAGTACACTGGCCTCATAAACAGCACTTGCAGACCATCCCAGCTTCCAGGCGGCACCGCCCTCATATCTGGATTGACTTCTATATGGACCAGCGCTGTCTTCGCATCCAAATACATCCTCTTAACCTTCCTGTTCCTTATGATATCTTTATCTTTCCAATCCACGGGTACTTCAGCCTTATATATTTTGATTTCCTTCTCAATATCCGTCAAGTTCTGTAAGGCTTTATCCGGGAAACGAATTCTGTGCTCCTTCGAAAATCTTGTTAAATAGAAGATGTATTCAGACAGCTTATTCTGCCATAATTTGTGGAATTTCTCAATGCTCTCCAATTTGTATTTATCCTTCAAGCGAATTTTCACTGCATATACGTTGGCGAGTGATTGTTTCTCCCTGATGAAGAGTTGCATATTCGATTCTGCGACGGCGAAGTTCTTTTTGTCGATATGAGTGCACCAGTAGTACCCATCGTCTTTTGGTTTCAATACGTAGACTCCAGAAGTCTCGTCGTACGTTATTTTGACGGATTTTGGATAGTAGACAGATTCTGTGAAACAGAATACTTCGCTTTCGTCCACTGGTTGGTTAACGGATAGAATTATTTTGTTTTCGCTGAAAATTTACAACGTTACTATTAATAATAAACTCAATTAACATGGCATAATTATCATTATTTATCACATTTGAACCAAAATACTTACGTATCAACACTAACGGTTAAAGTGACATGTTTCAACTCGATAGGCCTTTCGCACAGCACGTCGTAGAAGATGTAGGACTTGTTAACCAGAACCCAAAAGTTATCCTGAACTGCGCCCAGAGTCGTGTCACTTGAGAAGTCGGTGTCTGCGAAGTTCCAATCAGATTCCTCCAACTACAAAATTGAAAGACGTAAATGAAAGGAAGGTAAAACCGAACAATATAGCCTAAGTCAGAAACCGTAGATAAAAATTTTGTTATTGGAACCAGAACGGTATGTAACACGTAAAGTTAACCACAAAAGTAGCTAAACAAATTCAAAATTTCAAATCGCCTTGGAGGTTATGTATCCTCCTGAGAATAACTTTTTATTCACTAAAATAAAATTCAAAGGGTTCACTTTATTTTTGATAAAGACAAAGATACATCGATTGTAGTTAATTTGTAAAAGGGTTTTTAAGTTTTGAATAGGTTTATTACTTTTGTCACTAATAGTACGAAATTGAAATTTTAATTTTACAATTGTTATATTTATTCCCATTTAAATACATTTTGCTGGACATCGTATGGACGACTCTGTGGATCAGTACAATAATTTACAACCTTTAGTAGTGGGAAAGGCTCTTAACGCAAGTGAAACCGCGAGCAAAAGCTAGTATAAAGATCAAATAGTATGACAATTTATGTGAGATTTATGAGTTATAAATATGTGTTGCCAATACAATAAAATCACTACTCACTATAGTAGTTCCTTGAGGCTCGTGGCTCAACACAGTATGTTCTCCTAACCACACTATGTTCATAGGATACATTGGGTATGACCCTGAGGTAGCAAAGAACGGGTTGTTCGAGTACCTCCATCCTTTATTCAGGAGGTAACCGCCCCTCTTCTCGCATAACTCTTCCGCTTGGCTCCAAGTTGCTCGGACTGCACCGCCTCCTACAGCCGACACGGCAACCACACAAGTGGGCCATGGACTAGAAAACCTCAGGGAATCTTTGAATTTCTCACAACCTTCAGTATTGCCTGTGTCAGAATAAGGCTTTACGACGCAGTACCTATAATTTCTCTCCTCACAACTGACAGCAGTGAAATTCGAAACCGGATCGATCACGATACACAAATATTCATCTATGGTCGAATATTTGTCGTGGCTTACTTCGAATGATGTCGATAGTAAATCTCCAGTGGGATCAGAGTACGACCAATCTGCGAATGGACCTCCAGGGTACAAACTCCTATACTCCGTCCATAACACTTCGTCTGACTTCGTAATGTTATAATTGTAGTAAAGTTTTGAGGTGTAAAGGTTCCCTGTGCAGTCTTCTAAGCTGTCGCTGAAGGATTCCGGCCCTTTTAAGCGATAGCATATTGGGTCTTCTTTTTCGTTCGAGTAAGCGATTTTGAACCCTATAGGACATTGGTGTTTCGGCGATTTCTTCGCATGTGAATTTGTTTGAATGCAGAACAGGATCACGACTGCGTTTACCAACACTCGATGCGGTTTAACCATCTGAAAATGTTAGAATATCTTATTAAATATTTTAAAATGAATAAACTTTTACTTCGTATACCAAGTTTTAAAGTTATTTTACTATATTGTATTGTATAATTTTTTTTTTATTAATATAAGTCTTCTTGTGAACACAATACAGTTAAGTCATTTATTATAGGGGTAATTTTATATATTTGTAATTTGGTTGCAGTGTTTTTCTGGATTTGTTTGCAACCTGCAGGAACTCACAGAAATGGCCCACTGACGTATAAAAATCAATTTTTAAAATTAATACCTACTTTTTCTGTATCACACCTCTTTAGAATTGTAACTGTTATGATAAATAATAAATAAATAAAATAATTTTGCTGCAAAAACAGCAAAATATTGTTTAATTCATTCATTTAACATATAATCGTTAACAGGTATGTTTTTATTATAATTAGTTTGTATATTTTGATTAATTTCAACTGTGAATGTTGTCGCACCTATCGTCTCCACTGTCAAAACTACCTTCATTTTAATATTGTACCACCTTTTTCCCTCTCCACATAAACTGTCAAACAACATTATAAAAGAGGCAGCATTGGACGAAGAAGGGAAGTTGTGCCTTATCCGTCGTAGAGTGCGGATGTTTACCAGTAATATAGTGAGTTAGTGTGATAAGTATCTGATTATATTAAATCATATATAAATATATACTACTGTGTTGGAGTATTACTACAATTCACTTATATCAGAAGTGGGATACGCAATGCCACGCTCACCGAATAGTGCGTCTATGTCGCGTAGTCGCAAAAGAAGATTAAGAACAGTATCTTCAACGAGCTCGAGCTCGTCTTCTTCCAACTCTAGTAGTAGCTGTGACCAACAGCGACGAAAAAGTAAGCGCCGCCGACGCAAGGGTTCACAAACCGTGAGTCAAAACGTTTTGTTAGCGTCAGTTATTCCCGAATTTGACCCGCTTGTAGATAATATAGATATGTGGCTCAATGTAGTAGAAGCCAATTCTCGCGCATTCGGGTGGTCTGACAATATGACCAAATACCAAGCCCTTCAAAAATTGCGTAACACTGCGAAAACTTGGCTCGATTCTTTGCAAAAAAATGAAACTAAATGGACCACTTGGAAATGGAGGCACTGGCGAGGTGTATTGTCCGATACTTTTCAAGTAAAACGTAATATGTTTAGAGCACTGAAAGAACTAATTGATGCAAAACCATTGGCTAATCAGTCGTTGTACGAATTCTTTTTTCAACAAAAATCAAGAATAGACCGTTTACAGTTAAAATTCCGTGAACAAGACATTGTATCTGTAATAGTTGGAACAATTGGCGATACTAATATAGGTATGGCCTCAGAAGCTGGTAATTTTAAGTATTGCGATGATTTAGCGTCTTTTTTACACGGGAAAACTACTCGCTTCCTGAAAAGGAACCTACTCAAAAGAACTCGATTCTTTTCAAAGGTTATCGATTGCCTCAAACCGGGCCTCAGAATCCGATAGCTAGTAAATCTGAGAGTAAATCCGAACCATCTCCTTCCACTAATGGTCTTCCTCATACAAGCAGTATATGTTATCGCTGTGGAGAAGTGGGTCATAGGAGAAACAACTGTACAGTTAAAGATACTGTCAGATGTTCATCATGCAAAAAAATAGGTCACCTAGAAGAAGCTTGTAAGTCAAAAGCAAAACTAAAACGGAAAAGGGTTTAGAAGTTAAAATGATATCAGAGATCAAATCCAAGCAAAAGTTTTACAAATCTGTCTTATTAAATGATGTTTTATGTAATGCCTTCTTTGACATGGGTAGCGATTGTTCATTAATAACGAGCATATTAGCAACTCAACTTAACTTGCAACCCTTTAATTTAAATAAATCTGTTAATTTAGTAGGGTTCACAAAAGATTTATCTGCTCAAGTAACAAAAGCAGTCGCAGCGACTCTTAAAGTCGATTCTGTTGAATCAGTCATTATTTTATACGTTTTCGATATGCTATCTGATTGCGATATTTTGATTGGCCGGAATTTTACGGAAGACAGCAGTATAATGTATGTTCGTGTAGGTAATACTTTAACCTTTAAACCGGTGCCAACTATGAATGTTTGTACCCTTAACATAGAAAGAAATGTGTTTCGTGAGCATGAAGAGTAATTATGCGGGGAATAGTAGATGATCTTTTGAAGAACGGAATTATACAGAACAGTAACTCGCCTTACGCAAGCCCTGCTTTATTAGTAAATAAAGCTTGTGGTACCAAAAGATTATGTGTTGACTACAGGCAATTAAATAAAATCACGGTAAAAGAGAAATATCCTATGCCTATAATAGAAGATCTTATTGATAGATTACAGGGCTGTCGATTTTATACCTCTTTAGACCTCAAAAGTGGATACCACCAAATTTGCATCAAAGCCGAAGATGTGCACAAAACTGCGTTCATAACAAATGATGGTCATTTTGAATATTTGAGAATGCCATTTGGAGTATGTAATGGCCCGGCAGTATTCCAAAGATTAATGAACACCGTTTTGGGTAATCTTCGCTTTGGAAGAGTAATATGCTATATGGACGATTTACTTATAGCCACCAAGAGCATTGAGGAAAATATAGCTTGCTTGGAAACTGTATTAGATATATTTGTGAAAAATGGGCTAACTATAAATTTAGAAAAATGTTTCTTTTTTCAAAATCGAGTAACGTTTTTAGGCTATGATATTTGCGAAAAAGGCGTTCGTCCAAATTCTCGTAAGCTCGACGCTATTTCTCACTACCCTAGTCCAAAAACGGTCCACCAATTAAGACAATTTTTAGGTTTAATTAACTATTTTAGAAAATTTATAAAAAACTGCGCTCTGCTTTGTAAACCATTAACTAGTCTGCTAAAAAAGGGATCAATGTGGCAGTGGGGCTCTCAACAGGACCAGGCTGTCATTGATCTTAAGAATGCGTTAATTAACAGCACTGTGCTGAATGTCTTTGACCCAAAATCACCCATCAACTTATATACTGATGCAAGTCGTGATGGTATAGGATGCATTTTAATCCAATCAGTAGATGGTGTGGAAAAGCCAGTACATTTATACAGTCGTCAAACCAACACTGACGAAAAAATATCACTCCTTCGAGCTAGAGCTTTTAGCGATCGTTGCAGGATTAGAAAAATTTCGACATTATTTAATAGGCACGAATTTTAAAATTATTACTGACTGCAATGCTGTACGGCACGCACTAAGTAAAAAAGAAATTATTCCACGAATTAGTAGGTGGGTATTATATACGCAAGACTTTACATTCGAAATAGTCCACAGAGCCGGGTCACAAATGCAGCATGTCGATGCGTTAAGTAGAAACCCCGTCGTTTTTGACGACACTCCGGTAACAGAAAACGTTAACACTATAACGGAAGGCGATTGGTTATTATCAGTCCAGTTACAAGACCCTGATATCTGTAGTATCAGGGACATATTACAATCAGGTGAGGCCGAGGCAAATAAACAAATATTCAATGAGTATGAATTGTTGGGAAACAAAGTTTATCGAAGAACTGAGTTTGGGCGACGTTGGCTAGTACCCAAGTAATGTATCTGGTTCGTGATTCGAGCCAATCATGACGAGGTAGGACATTTTGCTGTTGACAAAACTGTCGAAAGAATTAAAGCAAAGTATTGGAAAGTATAAGAAATTGTCTCAATTGTATTTATTACAAGAATATTCATGGGAGAAAGCCAGGAAAACTATATCCAATTCCAAAATATGCCAGACCTTTCCATACACTCCATATTGATCATCTTGGTCCATTCGTTACAACTACTCGTCAAAATAAATATTTGTTAGTATTAGTCGATTCGTTTACGAAATTCGTTTTTATTTCGGCCGTAAAAAACTCCAAAAGTAAAATTGAAATTAATGAATTGAATAAAATATTTAAAGTATTCGGAAATCCAAAGCGTTTAATATGTGACGCTGGTAGTGCCTTCACGTCCAAATTGTTTACTGGTTATTGCAAAGATCGAAATATAAGAGCCCACGTAATCGCTACGGCGATACCGCGGTCAAACGGACAAGTGGAGCGTTACAACCAAACAATCTTAGAAGCATTACGCAGTATGGGTGCTACAACAACGAAAACAATAAATGGGACCAACTTATTACGAATATTCAGCAAGGAATAAACAGCACTATTAATAAAACCACGTCTGCCGTACCAAGCGAGGTGTTCTTCGGATATAGGATTCGAATGGATAACGATGCGCTGATTGAAGATGACAACATGGAATGTCCTGTAAACGTCACCGAATTAAGGAATACAGTAGACACGAATATAAAGAAAAGCGCTGAAAGACAGAAGACCACTTTCGATGCTAAAAGAAAAGATGCTCCCAGTTATAAGATCGGAGACTTGATCGTGCTTAAGATTCCGAGCCACTCAAATGATGGTGAAAGCACTAAACTGATGCCCCTCTATAAAGGCCCATACCAAGTAACGGAAGTCTTGGGCCACGATAGATATCGAGTAGTGGACATGAGAGGTGCAGAAAGATCTTCCAAACGGTATGATGGAATTACATGCGTAGAGAATATGAAGCCATGGATCCATATTGCCTAAAAACCGGATGTTGTCGAAAGGTAATCAATTTTAATCGGTATGAATTCAGTTTAACCCTTTTAAATATTTAGACTGTTACAGTACAACAAACCTATGATTAAAAGGTTTAATATATCCGCTTCAAACATAATGAGGCCATGTATAGTTGTTTGGTTAGACACCCTGCAACAGGCATCCGTTGTGAACGCTGTTGTAGTACAGGTGGTGATACACAACTAGAACGATCCTGAATGAACATCGTCTAGTTAAAACCACAGGTGATGAGTGTGTTGGCCGACGATGGGATAACACACTTTACTAAACTCAAGCACACTACATGTGGCACGATGTAACTGTTTAAATAATATATGATAGTATATAGATAACTAATTCATGCATCATTACGTTTTCAGCTTCTATATTATACCAAAACGCTGTTCGGGGACGAACGCGTAAGCAGGACGGCCGGATGTTGTCGCACCTATCGTCTCCACTGTCAAAACTACCTTCATTTTAATATTGTACCACCTTTTTCCCTCTCCACATAAACTGTCAAACAACATTATAAAAGAGGCAGCATTGGACGAAGAAGGGAAGTTGTGCCTTATCCGTCGTAGAGTGCGGATGTTTACCAGTAATATAGTGAGTTAGTGTGATAAGTATCTGATTATATTAAATCATATATAAATATATACTACTGTGTTGGAGTATTACTACAATTCACTTATATGAAGGTGAAGTAATCAATTGATTAACCAGATATTGATCTAATCAGTAACATAAACGGATACATTTCGTCTGTATTGGTAATTATTTGATATACCACACTGATAGTTCCCTTGATAGTCGACACGAAACCCAGGCGTAAAATGCTTAACGTAAATATTGGAGATAAAACAAATTTCAAAGAAATTAATCGTTTTTGATACCCAAGCTTTACTTATTATGCTTTTTGACTTACCCTTCTTCAGTTTCGGTCGGTGCAAGGGATTTCTCAATATCAAACATACAAACATATTGCAAAGACTGTCAGACAATATGATTTAGTATTTATAAATTCCCACTTGCAACCCTCTCTGGTATTACTTTCAGGAAACGAAAAATATAATCTTATCAAATATCTGCAGTTATCGCTATCGGTTATTCATCAGTTTTATTTTTTCCTTAAATGACTAAATATGCACCAGTTACCTCTTGAGTTACAAAGAAAGAAGGTTTTTATTATTGGGACAAAAAATTATAGGTATAAATATTTAACAATGCTTCACAAATGTACAGTAATATTATATCTACAATGAGAACCTTTATTACATAGTAAGGAGTTGAATGACGTTTGTACTTTTACAATCTAACCAATACTGCCGTACTGATTTTCAATCAAGGACCCAGGTGACATACTGGCACTAAGTCAGTGGTATATCTACCAATCAAATATATATCGCACTCTTAATAAAATAATGACCAATTCCAAAATTGATAATTTGTGGGAATCGTCTAAAAACTAATTTCTGTAGGCGACCTTTATTTTTTTCTTCCTATTTTTCATGCTATAGGTTTCATTTTTGGCCTATCTCTAATAAGTGCAATTTTATAGTAACTTAAAAAAAGGTCGCAAACAAAAAATCGTTTTTTTGATGATTCCCACAAATTATCAATTTTTGAAATATGTCATTATTTTATCAAGAGAGCGATATATATTTCACTTACGTGATATTACGTAAACGTATATTATTTAACAAAACTTTAATAATATAATGAAATAATTAATATTTAAAATAGACTAATATTTTTCTAAGTTCTTCCCCACTAGTTCGACCTTAGCTGCCAATAACCGCAAAAGAAGCGCAAACAAAATATGATGCGCTTATCTAATCAAGCTTAATATTACACGAGATAGCCAATCAATACTTAACGCTATTTCCAATATTCAGCCATTATCACCTGTGATTGTAGTTATTGAGAATAATGTGATCTGTTCCGCGTACTATTACCTGCACGCGACGCGAGCCCTTTTAAGTACCTAATTTTGTGTCGTATGACATATGTGCTGCGTCGTATTGAGGACGATTTTTCCTGTGTTATACGGACTTATGTAGCTAAATGATATCATACAATAAAGTCTTTTGAGTTTTACCATATTCCTTATTCGAAATTGGCACAAAATAAAATTGTTCTAAATGGAGTTTACTATCAAACTAAGTCTAATTATTTAAGTACCATTAAGCATGTCATGTCTGGTACGTCGTACTCTGGACGATTTTTCATGTGTTTTACGCACTCATATAGTTAGATATCATACAATAAAGTTTTGATTTTTACTATAGTCATTGTTCGAAATTGGTACAAAATACAATTATTTGAACTGGGATTTACTATCAAAGTAAGTCTAATTATATTCTTAAAATAAGTTAAAATTAATTAAATAGATACTAAGATACAGCCTGAAATCGCAACAGTATGAGATGTTATACATTTAAGAGGTCAAGTTAAATTGGACATAGCGCCCGGGGAAATGCTAGAAATAAAATCAGACGGAAACTACGGATTGATTGATATGTTTACTCTGAGAGTGAAGATCAGAGACGTCAATACAAACTGGGAACAATTATCTCATCTTTTCGCAATTCAATGGTGAAATAAAACTATAAACTTTGAACAGGGCCGCCATTTTGAAATTCATAACATAAATTGTAAAATTGAATTATTACTGACCAATTGTTTATTATAGTACATATATTTCGATGTTTATTATGCAATATATGATGAGAATTGCTAGTTTAATGGTAAAAGCTCTCCCGATGCGAATGTTAGAAAATTCTCGACAATCAATTTGGATTACAAAGCATAGTAATTTTTTTCAACAATTCTGTAGATGCCAAGCCTTGCCTTTCTCATAAACACAGTTGACTGTTTATTTTATATAGCTGTAAAATGAATAAATCTGCCAGCCCTGGGTTCAAATAAAAATAGATCACAGGAGCCCTATTTATTTAGACTGCTCTGTGTGAGGGCAAATCACACGTGGAGGTATGAATTTCACGGGATTGATAATTAGTTTTTATTTTCGATATTATGCGTCATACGTGCGTATATACCTTTGGAATTGGTTTATATAAATACCGTTTTTAATCGCGAGCTTTATAAGTATCTAATATTGTGTTGTTTATCAACTATCCAAGTATAGATTTATTTGTATTGGCACGACAAAGTGATCGCCTGCACCTGATGATACGTGGAGTGAGGTCCAATAGAACGTCGACCGACAAGAGATGATTACCCAAGCAGTCGACACAATTATGCCGGATCATTGGAACTGGATATAGTCGTCACAATTATGCCGGCCTGTTGGAACTGGATATACACAGATTGGTCCCGGAACGCAACGCACCAACGCGGGCTACTATAGTTTTAACACTTTGTGTACGGTGGTCGCTATCCGGACGAATATAAAATATATCTCCCACCAAGAATTAGTGTTTTTATTTCTGACGATGCCCTCTGCTGCGTTTCTACCATGACCCTTAATGTTATCTCCAAAAATCGAAACTTAATTATTAGCGATAAGACCGCCATTTGTACTTTTTTCTCTTTTCTTGTTCTATTATTTTTATCCCTGGTGTGCTATAAATGTAATAAATAAATAAATAAAAATTAGCTAGAACGTTATCAGTTATTTCAACTCCTGTAATCTTGGACACGCTATTCCGCCTAACATATTGCTAGCTCTATGTTGTATTTGGTGGGCAAATTGGATTATATTATCACACGATTCTAAGAATTCGGTGAAAATCTGCAATAATCCCAAAGATACATTAAAGGGAACCACGTAGTACTATCTTTGCTTAATTTTACCGACATACATTTTTTTAATCTTGTTTATAATTAGAAAATGAACATAGAATCTGCTAATAGTGGGCCAGCGACATTTTAATATGGACCGTATATTGACGTCCTTAATTTTCTCTGTTCCTTCTAGAGCGGGTTGATACCAGATCGTGAAAACTAAGCCAATTGCAATATATCTAAAAAAGTGATTGCGTATCCTCAAACCAAAACCTACCTTTAAAATGTCCATAGTTATATAAGTAATTTTAATAGTTGTTTAGAAATAATAATAATTATTCTTATGCTTTGTTTTGTCGTATCATAAGTGCAACTTTGTTCACCTACATGATAAATAAAGTATTTTATTTTTTAAAGGATTCAGTCATGAGTCAATCATGTTAAAAAAAGCCCACATAACGCTCTCTCCGACTGAAAAGATATGATAACTTCCCAGTTCAGAACTCATATACTTTCCCAGAGAAACCTACTCTTTCAATTAGCAAACTGTTAAAAATCCTTTATAATTTGACTGTAATTTTTTCTACTGATCGTGATTCACTCCCATCATGGGCTGGTGCGAACTGACGAGGCACTCATTAATCGTCAGAAGGTCGCTCGGCTGATTCAGCGTGGAAATAGAGTCAGTGACACGACAGCCGGATAGCGGAGCGATTAGATTAAATTCCTTATTGTCCATTAATATATCAATAAGTATCGATATACCTTACTAATCGAATATAAATAGGTTTTGTACAACACATTAATGTGATAGAGCTGATGTATTTACATAAGTATGACTAAAAAAGACAGCTAATATTTGGCATTTACGCGTAGTGTATGCGATCGTCACAATTGGGACAGCTTTCGGTCTTCAGATAGTGCATTCTAATGTCATATCTACACCTTAACATCTACATAATTGCCTCGGGGGGTGTGATCTGTATTATACTAAGTAGGTATATATAAGAACTGTTTGGAGCCCACACCTATAGCACTTCCAATCAAACCATTCGAGTTTACGAAGAAAGGTCAGCGCTTACATAAATTCTGTTGAGGTGAGGACACATCGAAGTTTTTTTTATTATTTGTTATATCTTTTCTTATCCTAGCACGAAATCCAGTTCACGATAAATTTTTTCTTCTAACTGTACTTTTCCCGGTTTATTTAGAATTAGAACAACATTGTTATTGCTAATACAGCTCTAGTACCTGACAAAAAAAAAGTAAAATTCGAAACGAAATATATCGCAAAACTTCAAAAAATCTTAGTCATTGGCTTTTTGAGTTTTTCTTGACTTTTTCTTCTCTAGTCGTCAAATGTAATTTTAACGTATGGTCAGAAATAAATATAATAATGGACCCCATACTTCGAGTGTAGCATTAATAGTTTTTTGTCGGTTCCTGTATCGAAAGGGGCTAAGGCTTTATTAAAAAAGATATCTTGATATCATGAAAATTATGTTAGCACCGGTAAAAGCGAACGTACGAAGTGACATAGTCGTAAAATAACGACCAAGCTCTTTAAGTAAAGATTAAAAAAATATATATAATTTAATAAATGCTCGGAATATAGATTTAAAATACATAAATAATTACATATTTCACGCTCCATTGTACCACCAGCCTAAAATATCTCCGTCCTCAGCGAGCCGACAAGGTCCAATTGACATCGCATCGACAAAAACACTCACCTTCACAGTTTAAGTTGTCGCCGCGCTCTGGGATCGCAGTCTGTGACACAACATCATATACCATCCACCTTACTGCTGTGCACTTAAAGTCGGAAATCCCTTACCACTGCCTCCGATATCGGATACCTGGAAATAAAATTATTTATTAAAAAAAGGTTTTTGTAATTTTTTACTTTTGTTTACTATGTGAACATGGCCTTAAGTATTTTATCTTAAATGTATTTACGATTTTAAAGCGATGAATACTTTGCTACATGATCAAATAAGACAATTGATAACTTCTTGATAAATATCGAAGGAAGTCGCCGTATGCAGACCGCTTCAAACAGTTCGATGAACATCTTTGAGGAAAGTCTATAGTTAACAAAGGAAATCCTACGGCTGATAATAATAAATAATAAAAACATATAAATAAGATAATATACATAGTATACGTTTTTGATGACCTTTCGGATATAGGCCACCATTGTCTCCATTTTACTTTGTCTTTCGTTTGTGTCTATACCTTCTATTTTTGATAATATTTTTTTTTATTTCTTTGAATGACAAGACGAACTTGCCGTTCGCCTGATGATAAGCGATACGACCGTCCATAAACAGTAGAAACACCATCCAACACCTTGAATTGCAAAGTATTGTTTGGTATTTCACTGCGCTCGCCATCCTGAGACATGATATGTTGAGTCTTTTTTGTTCAGTAGTTACACTGTCTACAATGTCCTTCAAACCGAAACACACTGATGCTTGGCGGCAGAAATAGACATTGCCACTTTCAGGCGGACTCTCACATATAAGAGACATACCAGTAAATTAATTCATTGATCCATTATATACTATTTTTATATTTATCTTGGTTTACTCTTCTATCAAGGGCATAAAAAATCTCATTAGCAACAGGCAAATCCGTGGCGTGATCCACAGCAATTAACAGAGGATAATGATAGCTTCACGTTATAGCTACGTTATGTAACAAATTCCACGTATTTTCTAATAGGTACCTTGCTGAAATTAGGTCTATTTTAGACAAACTAGATTTTAAACCTAAACTAACCCTTGTATCATTAATCGTATTATTATTATACAGGGTCATTTTGACATCATTTCATTACTAAATGTAACCACTAATTTATCTACATGGAAATAACACTTTACAATAAATTACTTGAGCCGTAGATATAAAATAAAAAAGGGTAAGTTTCGAACAAAATAAATATCAATAAAAAGTTATTTTAATTTTACGCGCCCTAATGCCACTACTACTACTCTTAGAGAATTCGTCACAGCGGCAACATCATACTATTAGTCAGAAATACATTCCTTATTTGCATTAAACTACAAAATGATAAAAAATCAGATAACTAAAGGATTCTTCGTGAAAATATTAGTTATTAATGGATATTTTTGGGCACAATGTCAGCAAAGGTGAAAATGAGTTTGTGGTTTCTTTTAGTAATGCAATGTCAAAATGACCCTGTATATGTTATTTTGTATAAAGATATGTTTATTAAAAGTACAACATGGAATGCAATCTATTGTCTAGCACGCGACCACAGTGCCAAAGCCATTGTCTACCAAACAGCCCAGTGTGGTACAGAGATGGGATAAGTTGAACGGGTAGACATTAGAACTACTTAATATATTAAGCGCCTCTTTCACAATTATAGTTATTGCTACTCGTCAAATTTAACGGCGCCTTCAATTTAGCAGCGCAGTTGCAGCCATGTTGCCGCGCGGCAAACGCGCGTCTTTTTTATATAGGGTACCTTGCCGCACGACCGCCACAGCGCAGCAGCGCGGCGAGCTTGAAGACGGCCAAGAAATACCAAATACTAAAGTCACGTTGTCAACTACGCACCCAATTGTATTAATGACTAAATACGATTTAATTTATCTAATATGTTCAATGGCTGATAATAGTAAACATTAGAGAGTAAATAAATACCGGTACATTATATTCTAATACCATATAGTCATATTCTGTACACCCACACGTCCTTCGTAATTCTGCATTGATGCATGAATCATTACTTTCACTTAATTCGGTGATGTTTTCCTGTGCTGCGTAGGTTTCAAAACAAACATGCCTTAAATACTTCTTTGTCAGATTAATTCTACTGGTCGCCTTGTCGTGGTAATTAATTCAAATTGTATTCAATCTTTAACCGACTTCAAAAAAAGGAAACATCAAAATCGGATCACCCAGTCAGAATTTCTGAGGTAACAAACATAAAAAAAACTATTTGAAAACCTGCTCCTATTTTTTAAGTCGATTCAAAATGGAGGAGGTTCTCAATTTGATGTGTATTTTTTTTGTTTGTTACCTCAGAATTCAGTCATGTATTAAACTATTTGGAATATTCTTCTTTAATTTGATAGGATATGCTTCCATATTGGTCCCATAGAAATATTTTCATAATCGGTTCAGTAGCTAGTTTTTATACCGAAATAACAGAAATCATTATTGTGCAAATGAACGAAACGGCGAATGTTGCTTTCCTGTGACTTTTCTAGTTTTGTTTTTGGTTTATTATGTCAGCTAACGTTCCCTTTTACCGCTGACTATAAGAACTTAAATGATGATTCATTTTATTTAATGTTTTAATTGAAAGACATACATAAATTTTAGATTTTAGCAATCTTCATATAAACTTTAACTTGCCACATCTCACCTCCGTGCGCGTATACTTAAAATGGCAACCAAACTTTTCGACGTATTTTATTGTCATATGGATTTTATAAATTAATCCACTACCATCACAACACTCTTGAAGGCACAGGACAAGAATTGAACTCAGTACTCGTTATGAGTCACACTTCACTACGACACAAAGGCAACTAGATGTGGGGACAATCAAAAATATTTACCGAAGTACTGTCATTATCTATTGACGCAGAGGCTATATAAAGATTTTAATCATATCTATGTTTGCCTAATGATTATTGTGAAAACCGAGCCCTGAACTATTATATAGCACGGCCTGGAAAACAAAATGGGTCACCTTTAGGTGCGCAATACTCGAACCCAGACAGTTCGCCATGATTATATGTTTTGCTTTGTGAAGTTGTATGTCCAATATTTTGCGTTATATTTCCTTGTATCACTGACCTATTAAGATATTCCCATATTGAGTCCTATTTTTCGCTCGAGATTACTATCCTCTTGGGGCATTCTTTTTCCTAGCTAAGTTTTTGTCTTAAAGCTATTTATAATGTACTTTGCTTTACTTTTAGCATTCTGGATTTTAATCTATTGTTCTCTGTTCATTCTTTATTTGTGTTTTCCTATTCTCATACCCTACTTTTTATTTCTTTATTATTTATGAAATACACAATCTATATTTCTACATTGCTAGTTTTTATGGTTGATTTGTTTCTGGTAGTACCAGTAGATCCAGATCCTTAATAATTAGAGCAAAAATACATAAAGGCAAATAAACTGATAATAATATTGGTGGGTAAATAATCTCCCCCTCTAACACCGTTATCATGGGACGGAATGCAAATGAATGACAGTACTTCGGTAATGTCGAAAAGTGGGTTCACTAGCTGCGCCTCTGCCTACCCCTGGGGACAAAAGGCGTGTGTATAAGTAAATATGATTGAATGCAACCGGTTTATAGTACGCGCTGCCATTTCATCTTCCATAATAAGGAGACAGGATTTGACTTCCGCTTCCGGTAGCATACGAGGACTTATTAATTTTTCGAGTCACTAGCCAATTTTTGACGGCTTAGTCTGTGAACCGCGATAACGTGGATTCGATTCTCAAGCAGGAATAACTAAAGATTTTACAATGGTTTTTAATGTTAGAGGTGGAGATTTAAAATGTCCCAATTAGGATTTCTGTATGCACTAGGTACATGTAGATGACAGTTAATATTGCCTTTTCTTTCTACTGGTTTTAATAGGTATTTGTTGGTGGTATATCATATCATATCACCGTACACAAAGTGTTAAAACTCGCCATAGTGGCCCACGTACGTGTGTCGCGTTCCGGAATTAGCCTGTGTATATCCGGTCCCAAGAGGCCGGCATAATTATGTAGACTGCCGAGGGGTAATCCTCGAAAATCATCTCCTGTCAGTCGACATTCTATTGGACCCCACTTGATTTACAATTCACCAGTGGGGTCACTTTGTCGTACACGTTTTAAAATACATCATCTCTACCATACATGTCAATATAGTGAAATCGAAACAAATATTTGTTTCTTTATTTCTTTGAGACGAGTTTGCCGTTCGCTTAATTATAAGCGACACGACTGCCCATAAACAATAGAAACACCATACAACACCTTGATTTCGTAGGGTATGACAAATATACACTTTTTGGATATAATATTAATAATTTTAAACAAAGAATCTCATTGATCTCCCAAACTGTTCATTCCGAAAATATCTCACGAAGGTGGAGCCAGTAATAAACCCTAGTCGTAAAACATTATGTACCAAACATCCCAAATCATCATTAGCAATAATACAGCACAATATGACCAGTATAAATTGGTCTACGTGACTAATTGGATGGGGCGGTGGTATGGCTCAGCGCGGGTGGTAGGTGCGGCTGGGTGCAGGCAAGATAAACTAGCGCTTCCGTGTGACGTCACTCGGTAACGCCTTATTGGACCATTTTGTTGAATGTCATGAAAGGGTTATTTTTTGCTATATAATCTTACTAATACATGTGTTTGTCAAAATGTTTGCTAGAAGTAGACCCAGAAACACTAGATTCCGTTGTCAAGACGTCTTTCTACAATCCTTAATGCTTTATTTTTTTATGTTTTGTTATTGTTTTTTGTTAGTTGGTTTGACGCGCGTAGGTAGATACGTTACTTAAGGTGACAACTGAAAAACAGCGTTGTTTGTGGTTTGCACCACATCACATCATGCTGAGTGGTCCAGTCACAGCCACGACCAGCCATTTTTAATTTTTATTATTTAGGTACATTGTCCCGTAATATTTGAATATTTATATTGCATCTTTAAATAGACACAGGGATTAAAAAAATTGTAAAAAAATAACATCGCAGTCATTTTGGACTCTAGCCAAGGCGTTAATTAATCTTCAGACCTGTAAGCATCGATATAATGTCATCCCTCGTGTACTGACAACTGATAGGTTATTTAAAAAAAGTCTTCTTTTATGATTACTTCCGCTTTACAAACAAGTTAATTACACCTGTTAGAAGGTATATACTCACACTTTTAATCCCGAAAGGGTAAGCAGAGGCGCAACTATGGCACCTTCTTATCGCCGTGTGTATTATACTCCGTGATGTTTTAGGTGGCGAGCCTTCATTCCAAACTCCGAGGTCATACTGAGAAGAAAATCCCAATATCACTTCCCAACCCGAGAATCAAACCCAAGAGCATTGTCGTACAGTAAAACAACTACGCTACCGAGGCTAGTAAACAGTACAAATTTATTTACATTACAATAACAAGGCTAGTGAACACTAAGAGCCCTACGTATGAAGTCTTATCGCAAAAACAACAGCTAACATTGTCTCGGGAAATTAGCACAGACTGCGAGCTGCAGCACTTTACTAGGAATCGGAAGAAAAACATTATACCAAATAAGCGCTCAGCACACAAAGGCTTATAAAAATTCATATTATCTTTACGTATATAAATGGATTGTCTGTATATCTTGACATGATTGTGAAATAGTTTGGACAATTACTCAAAACATATTTGCTAAAAGAAATTTTGTTAAAAATAGTGTCGCGCAACAAAATCAGGCATGGTATAGGATTTGGCATTTTTTGCACGACCGGCTGCCTTTCTGGCGTCAACGCTCTGTGCTTGTCCCGGACAAAACGTGTTAATGAAAGCCTATACAAATATTGTCTTGGATTTAAACCCAGGGCCAGAAGAGAAGCTATCTATCCACCATGGAGAACAACCTATCTCCATCTAAATATTTTTTTAATATTGACTGACAAATCCACAGTTTAAACCGATTATCGATGTTTCTTGTCTCTAGAATCATAAGACTTTGCAAACAAATTCCTTGCAAACCTAATAAAATGAAAATTCATCTACGTATCAAATACTTCCTACTGCTGTTAAATAGAAGATAAAAAATGTATGAAATTAATGTTTAAGTAGCATAGAAAATGTTATCAAAATTACTTATAAACAATTACCTTATCGCCATGCCGTAAGTAGAATATAAACCCAAGTAAAACCGAGTTTAAAAGTAATGCACAAATAAATAATGCTCATAAACAGACGTGACAAATAGACGTCAACCATAATGGTAGTGAGATCACACCGTTATGGGCACAAATGGGCTTAAATAAGTCATAAATGTTAAGTTATGCTAATCGGAATTCTAACCTTCTTGCAAGGGAAATGTGGTTGATACTGGCCTGCAGATTACATCGAATTTTAATGGAAAGCGAGCCGAATGCGTTATGCGAGCCCCTAAGCATATGCAGTGCAAAAAATCCTTTCTAGAGCTCAACAACATTGTAAACGAAATTTAGATATGATTCTAGAAGCATATTTGCTATGGTTTTATCTAAACCTATGGAAGTTTAAGCAAATTTTGCATCAAAGACGTTCGGAGCAGCTAAGCTGTATAAAGATGCATATTGCATAGCCCAAGTTTTTTTTAATTTTCTTATTAACCAAATAAACAAGCGGTCCACCTGATGTTAAGTAGCATTCGCCGCCATGGACTAAAGCAATGCTAGGAGCACAGCCAAGCCGTTACCTACCGAGGATATATACTATCTGACAAATAATGCTTTTCCGTTAGTCCTTTTCAACTAAAGTTGGGACAAGAATGCTGAAAAAATTAAGTGACTTTATTGATAGATTTTGCCTAGCATACAGCTCCCTCGCAATGTCGAAGCACGCTTGAACTGTGAGTCCGAGATAATTTATTAAGTAGAATGATGACACGTGTAACTCTCACTTAATTATATACGCCAAGACAGTTAATAAGCATTATCTGATAAAGATCAAGAACTTTGAATTACAAACTACAAGACGGTATTATACTTGTTCCTAAGGTATAAATCTTAATGTAGAAATTTCTCGACCGCAGAAAGGGGCAAAACGGTCTTACCTATCTTTCGCGTAAAAAAATATATAAGTATTAAGTATTTAGACTTGGCACACGCGGTTAAAAAATAATAATAATACATTAAATATTTACACATGGCGGTTCTGACATGTGGGATGTGCTCTATTTTATTGCCCCGATTGTCGTTTCTGCGCATGTGTTGATACCAAAGCGCCTCGACCAACATCTTCAGAAGCTCTCAATTGGCCGTTGGGTCAGAGGCCACATGCAGAAGGCAGTATTGCTGGACACCACACGCATTGAGGAGATTCCTCACTTCGAATCCGTAACCGGTGGCGTGAACTTCGCTATCGGAGGTGATCCTTCTATTTATATTTTTATATACATTTTTTAAACGTATGTATAACATTTTAAACAAAGTAACTAAAAATATTACAAATAGTCCCTCTCAGTAGTAGAGGAGGTTCGTGCCCAACAGTGGGACAGTATATAATACAAAGCTGATATTATTATATAACTAAAAATATATTTCTAACTTTTAACAGAAGTACGTGAATTATATACGAAATATTATTAACGTCGTTAACACCTATTATATGAATATAAAAGTTTGCGAAAATACTTAATGTTTTGTTAGCGAGTAATGCATAAAACATTTGATAGATTTATATGAAATTTATCACATAGTGTTAACTAAATTTAGTATTTGAACATAATGTTTTTTAGTTTGTCCCGTCCTCACCTGCAACTCCTGTACGCCAAGACCAGCTAGTCTGTCCCGCCCTAACACCCACTGCAACTTCAGGATCATCAATGGCTCGCATTTTATGCCGCCGAGCGGTGAAGTTCTCTATCAAGTCTCTGAGAGTACTAATTAGTCATGAAATTTATCAACAAAAATACTTTTATCCATATGGAGGAGTTGGAAACACTTTTTCAAACTTGAACAGCTGTAAATTTTACACCTTGACTTGCTTCTGATAATGTCAGTAATAATAGCATATTAAAAAATCATTATCATTCACAAGGTATATGTACCTGTCACCACCACGAGATGACTCAGCCGACATCCAATTAAAGTTAATATCGAGTAATTTTGCGAATTGTAATAATTAAACTGGTTTACGAGCTAAAAATATTAAATATATTTTTCCTAACACCAATGCATATTGGTGTTTATTATACTTCATACGGTGAATATAAATAAAAATAAATTGCATAAGTAAAAGTATCCTTAATAACTGAATCGACTTTACTTTTATTTTTTTAAGATAATTTTGGAAGAAGCGATAGCCTAGTTGGGAGTAGAACGGACTGCCGAGACGAATGCCCGCAGGTTCAAAACTCAAGGGTACGCACTACTTACTTTTCTAAGTTAAGTATGTATTCTTTGTGAATTACCGCTTGCTTTAACGGTCAAGGAACACATCGTACGGAAATCTGCATACCTGAGAAGTTTTCTATGATTTTGAGGGTATGCGAAGGCAGCCAATCCGCACTAGCCAGCGTGGTGGACTCAGATCTAAATCCTCTTAGTAGTATTGGAGGCCTGTGCCCAGCAAAGGGACAGTATATAATACAGGGATGATATTATTATTATTTAATTTTTATAATCTATCCATACCCGCTTAATGTTTGCCACAAGACCGCTTTGTGAAATGTCAATTATCATCATCATCATCAACCACATAAAGTTCACTGTACATAGGCCTCTCCCATAGATTTCCAGACGGACCTTTCGAAAGCGATCTGCATTCAACGTGTGCCTTCGACATTTACCAAGCCGTCTGTCCACCTTTCATTTTGTTGTCCATTAAATCATACAAATGACAAAATTCTTGTGTCCATATTAATCCCATTTACCCTACAATTAAAACAAGATCACGATAATTGGCGAAAATTGACAAAATTAAAATTTCCTGAGACAGCAATTTAGGAGCCTTCGGTCCACTACGAAAATAATGAATCCATATATGGCGCGCATTGTTTCCGGCAAGAGGTAATGAGATCTTACTGAATGCGTCGCGGCCGTAAAATTATCGAATGCTTGACTTCCTTGTCATACGAGCATCGACTGATATATTTTGATTAATTCTCCTGTCGTTTATAATCTTAAAGTGAAGTTTAAATACAACATACAATGGTCAGGTAAATGTTCCACAAGTATTTAACATAGGTGTATTCCATTATTTGATGAATGAATAATGATAATATTTATTAAAAAGGATAACTCTATTAGTAATATGTCACTTGTGCGTATGTTATGGTGAGGTCCTTTTTTTTCTTTTTTATCACGGGGAATAATACTTTTCGCTACCCCCACTGGCCGGTGCGTAGGACGGTTATGTTAAGTCTGACTTCGGTCTCCAAGTCGAGTAACTCAAAATGATTCTAATGTTTTTTTTTTATTTAATTATTATTTATGTTTAAGCAAATGTTGAAAGTTGTAGGTATGTAAATATTAATATTGTATCTTTGACTTGTGAATAACCAACACCTCAGTCCGCCCCGTGACCTTGAAGACTGCAAAGTCTTCGAAACGTCAGGACAAAATAATAATATAAATAACAGCGATGAAATCTGTAAATAGTTTTATTTCAATGTTTTTTTATGATTATGCAACTTTAATTAAACCTGCATGAAAAACCATTTAATAATTTCCACAGTAGACTATTCTCTAAATGTATAATATGTCTAAATAAACGGTATAATAGTGAGTAAATCATTACTAAAACATATTTCTTTAAACTGCGCACCTGAACCCATCGTAGATAGTCGCGTCACACAAATGTATTTTATCTCAAGTGTTACAGTTTTTATCAGACTCGCAGAAAGCACGTTCCGAAACACTCATACTTTACAGACTCAGTTGCTCAATGATATCAGCCTTTACTTGACATACTATCACGGTTATTTTGAGGTTGCGTTACTAAATCAAATCTATACTCGTCTTCTTGAAAAAGTTACATTAAAAGAAGAAGGAGAAGAACCATTCCACAGAGGATACAAGACTTAAATTCTATGTACAAATTGTCGTGGTAGAAATGTGGAGGATCAGCCTGTGTTTCAAACGGGCCGGCATAATTGTATCGACTGTCGCACTTACTATCGCAGTGGGGCATATTACCGTGTCATGATAAAAAAATACACACACACACACACTCACGCTTATTATCCCCGGGGGGGTAGGCAGAGGCGCAACTGGTGCACCCATTTCCCACCGTACGGATTTCGTCCCATGATGCGATAGGGGGCGAGCTAATCGCCATATCGAGCACAAATTCCAGACTCCAGGGTAATACTAGAACAAAATAACTATCCTTTCTGCCAGTAATATGTGCATTCCCCATAATTATTACTATCGTTGCATTTCAATAATTCCCACGGGAATAAGGAATAACTATGCGGTTCCCAAGAAGTACGAACTGTTTTTTGATTGCCTGGGAAAATAGCAACTAAGACGTACCTATTTCTTAAAGGGTAGACAGGTTTGCAACTAGACCTATTTTACTGTACTACATTCCGAGGCAGCATATGCATTGCATATTGATATGTTTCGTTTTTATTGGAATTTAACAAGGATAGTATTATAATATTATCGCCTTTTGGTCCAGAAGCACTGTAACTATGTGGATTTCTATCAGATTTCCGAGATGCCCTAATTTTTCTTTATTGCTTTGAATGACGAGACGAGCTTGCCTTTCGCCTGATGGTAAGCGATACGACCGCCCATAAAAAGTAGAAACACCATCCAACACCTTGAATTACAATGTATTGTTAGGTATTCCGCTGCGGTTGCCATCCTAAAACATAAGATGTTAAGTCTTATTATGTCTAGTAGTTGCACTGGCTTCAATATCCTTCGAAGTGGAACACAACAGTGACTACACACTGTTGCTTGACAGAAAAAGACATTGCGGTGGTACCTACCCAGGCGGACTCTCACATATGAGAAACCTACCACCAGTAGCCCTAATTAATATAATTATTGATTACCTACCAGGAAGTTTAATTAAATACACCAAAAAAACGCGTTTAAAAGTGACTCATTTATGCCACAATAATGTACCTACAACACGATTATAAACAACTCACAACCCAATAATCAGAATACACGATAAAAGCAGTTTTAATTAACAGCGCGTAAAAGCCACAGTGCATTGTACTCGTTATGTTTTAAATAACAATCTTATCTATCATTTCATAGCACTATATCCAGAATATTCGAAAGCCCTAATAACATCTGTAATCCCTAACCACGCATCCTAACCTAAAAACGCATCTACGAAAAAATATATACAGGGTCATTTTGACGTCGCATTAATAAATGAAACCACAAACTTATGTACTTGGAAATAACACTTTACAATAAGTTACTTGAGCCGTAGATGTAAAATAAAAAAGTGTAAGTTACGAACAAAATTAATAAAAAGTCATTTTAATTTTACGCGCCGTAATGTCACTACTATTACTCTAAGAGAATTCGTCGCAACTATAACATTGTACTTTCAGTCAGAAATACACTCAAGCACACGTCATATTCGCATTAAACTACAAAATAATAAAAAAATCAGAAAACTAAAACCAGGCTTTTTGGTGAAAATATTCGTTATTAATGAATGATTTTTGGTACAATAATGTCAGCAAAGGTGAAGACGAGTGTGTGGTTTAATTTAGTAACGTAATGTCAAATGACCCTATATATTAAAGAAAGAATTAATTGTAGGAATTCAATTCATGGCCAGTGGAGATCATTTCACATAAGATGACTCACTCCTGTGCCGGTTTATGCAAGCCACGGTCGTAGAAAGTCCGCCTGGGTCTATTCGACCTAACCACAAGAATGTGGTTATTTTACGTTTATGACAAATCATGAACAGGGATAATCAACCTCGTTCCTGATGGTTGTTCGATGTGACCATTACGGCTGGCGTCGGCTCTATGTCTAGAGAAGAAACGAAGCGCGGCGAATCGAATGGAATTTATTTTGTACGCGGTGTTTCGGCTCGGCGCGGCTCGTGAACAACGCCTTGCTATTAATGCATTTATCACAGTTGTTGAGCAGTAAATAATGTTAACAGTGACGTATAGGGTGACCTATGGTCCAGCAGCAAAAGGGCTAAGCAAGGGGAACTCGCATAGTGGCTTTAAGGTATGTAAGATTAAAATGTTTTTATTGATTTTTTTTTGCAAAAATCCACACTTTGTTTATTTTACATCTGTAGTAAAATAACTTATTGTAAAGTTATTTTCAAGTAGACAAGTATCAGGTATTTACTATTTATTCAAAAGTTAAACAAGCCTTTCAGATGACGAGCGCATAAGCCATACAATACATTGCAATTCCAAGCTGTAAGTATTATTATGTTATCACTTTCCAATGGCGAAGGACTGCCGGCTTCCCTTTTGTAAGTTATGTAAAATCTATCATTAGAACGCTTTCCAAATCACATTTATGCACAGTACCTATGTTGGTAGTTTAGCAACTTTAAGGAACTCAAAATAATAATAAATAAATTAGTTTACATGCAATAAACTAAGATAAAATGATATTTTACCAGTCAGTCTGAATACCTAACCTACTCCTACCTACCTACGCCACTGCCATTTACGATCATGGTCTGTCCATACAATATTTCTCGCTGTATTAGCTACCGTGAAGCCATTCTCACGATAACCGATGCGCTTCCCTGAGAATGCAGCGCGATTCTGCACGCTCCTGTGTTACCTTCACTTTATATCAGTTCATCGGAGTTCACGGAAATGATTCGAGAATTTAATAAAAATTCCCACAGTCCTTCGTCATGGTGTTAGTATATTTCGGAAGTGTTACGGCCCAAGTAAATGATTATCGATATTTATTTATTTGTTTGCATTTTATATAAATATTCATCGATGGATTTAATGCTAGAGGCATTCGCTCCCAGTCAACCTGAGAGTGGTACAGAGATAAACAAGATAGATCATTCGAGATACCTTCATATTTAAAAATACAAATAAACATACAATAATATATAAAAGTAAATAAGGCAATTAATAATAATTACGTGTAATTAATACAAACATGAAGTAAGTAATATATAAATACAAAATGCCTTATTTTATTTATTTTTTTATACCGGCACGAAAAAGTGACCCCACTACACCTGATGGTAAGAGAAGTGGGATCCTATAGCATGGCGACTGACGAGAAATGTGACCCCGCGGCAGTCAACACAATAGGGGACCAGCCTATGCTTGATTTTGTTCATTATTCTATATATAATGGTTAATAATACGAAAAAGAAGTACTCCTGCGAAACCTGCATAAAAATTGGTTAAAAAATGAACGAGTAATTTATATTTAAAATATTGTAATGTGCAGAAGTGGGCGCGATGTGGGGATATCGCTACATCTCTTTCTTTCGCACGCGTCGTAATTCCCGATGACGTCACATGTGGATATTTCGTCTCTTTTCTGTTTCTTGTTAATTACCCCTTCCACCGAAATTCAAAGACTTATAACTTGTTGATTTTTTACCGGATTTTAAAAACTAAGGAGTTTTTAAATTATAACACAGAAGGCTGTGTTATAATTTATATCATGTAAATATTTGATAAAAGTAAAGAACAAAAATGAGTCCGGTACCCTATTATGACGGTCTGATGGAATCGAATATACACAGGCTGATCCCGAAACGCGACGCACTTATTGGACCACTATTGAACTTGAATTTTATTTTATTGTTATTCCTGTCTTAAAATTGTTAAATTTAGAGTTAGATTATATTTTTTAAATGTAAGTGTTTAGGCCAAGTGCTGTAAACTTTCATTGAATTATAATAAATAAATAAATATAACGGGCTTTAACACCTTGTGTACGGTAGTCGCTATCCGGGCGAATATCAAATATATCCACCAACGAACCCTCGTCTCATTATTGACATTTATAGATAAAAATATAGTAATAATAACACCCACCGTGAGTAACATGGTAGGCCACTTCAGCCAAAATATGTGCACGATTAGAACACAATATACTTATTTTATTACACCGCTGCGTCACAGTCAAGACTGGGCATTTACCAAAACCGTCCACGAAACAATAAATAGCATTAATAATAAAACGTTTACGTTCGACATTCTAGTAAATACACGTCTGTTTAATTGTAAAAAGGTAGTAAAATGGTTAATGGACGCTAAACAATGGCGGAAACCCGGGAGTTTGATTAGTTTTTAGATTTGCCAGGCGATGTGAATCATTGAGTTGGAAGTACAATGTGGTCGATATAAGCTAGAGTTGGACTAGCGCTGGGTTCTGTACCTTATACAGTCATTTTGATATTGCGTTGGCAAATTAAACGAAGGTAATTTAACATCTGTTAACATTGTGCCAAAATAAATTAATAACGAATATTTTCCCCAAAAACTCGGTTTTAAATTTTCTAGTTTTTGGGCATTTATAATTTAGTGCGAATAATGGATGTAAGTAAGTGTATTTCTGAATGAAAGTTTAATTTTAACACTGTGAAGAATTCTTTGAAAGAAGTTCTACTGGCATTAAGGACATGTAAAATTAATATTACTTTTTATTAATATTTATTTTTTTCCAAACTTACGTTTTTATTTTACATCTACGGTTTGAGCAACTTCTTATAATTTATTATTTTCAAGAGATAAAAATCAAGATCTAAATGTGTGTGATTGCTTTAAGTAACGCGCTGTAATTATAACTCTGTATATAGGTAGTTTAAATAAATAAAATCAAACAACCACAATCTTAAGGCGTAAGTTCAGAATAATAGACAATAAAAAGTTACAATAGGTGAGATACCGGGCTGATACTGATCAAATAAGGTCAATACTACAATACTCCACTATGAATTGAACTCGAGACCATGGCAATCTCGCGTGCATGATCCTACGCCACCACGGCAACCGAGTCATAGACGTATCTAAGAGTAAAGATTGAATGAAATAAGATGCGTCAATTCATTTTGAATCTCATAAACCATTTCTTAAAAACACGCAAATAAATTCTACCATACACCATACATTGCAAATAAAGGCTATCCCCTCTCCCGTCCCCCGGAAAAGACTAGAACCCGTAAAAGACTACATCCATTGACTTGAGGATAACAATTGCAATTTGCATACAAGTAAGAAGTAATTTACATACATATTTTACTTCTTACTAATATTTTCTTACACTTACTATTAAACTTGCTTCAGCTCGCAACCTCTCCTTTGTGAAAAAGTTTCTTCACGATAAAAGCTATATACCAATATATACTATACCAAATTTCATCTAATTCCATTATATAGGTATTGAGTTCTTCGCGTTGCGACAGACAGACGGCGGCGGACTTTGTTTTATTATAATATGTAAGGATGTGAAAGTTTGTGAATTTTTTTGGATGTTTGTATATCAGTAAGTAAACAAAGAAATAACTAAACGGATCCGAAATTTGGCATACGGATAGATTATTGCCGGATTAACACATAGATAAACTACTTTTTATCTCCGTTATATATCCCCATGGGAAATAAGGGAATTTTATAATTTGATTTTTAAATATATGGCGCTGAAATTTAACACAGGTTTAAGGACTTGTAGCAGGGAAGACTTTTTAGGCCGAAGACATGAACAACACCTAGTATGAAATAATTATAATAATCCGTCACATGTTTTTATTTCATTATTACACACCGAAGAAAGTTGAAGCTGAATGCCAGAGCTGAACGAAAGTGGAATCATTCAACGACGAGGGAAACGTCCATGTTGATGCATGACTGCCCGCTAATTACACTGGACAGGGCTGGCAACGTGCTAACGATAGTTGCTTACATACATAGTATCACGGCTCTATCCCATAGGGGTAGGCAGAGACTATGGATTGCCACTTAGCACGATTCTGGCATTCTCGCGCTTTTTCAGGGTACTTTTAACCTGGCCATTACTGAGAATGTCAGATATCTGATATTCGAAGGTTCGGTACAGTCGACCCCTACCGGCTCTTCCATTCACACGCCTTATAAACCCTCTTTGTCAGGCTCTTATCATGCATTCTCTCCAAATGCCCAAACCACCTTACTAGTTGATAGTTGCTTAGGGTACTTCAATCCACCCGGACAGTGACCACCGTACACAAAATGGTAAACCCATACCAGTCCACGTAATTGTCACATTCCGGAATAAGCATTATAACTAGTTTCAAGTTTCAATCATACATAAGCCAGTATAATTATAACGATTGGCGACGGATGAATATCTGTCGGCGGTCAAGACTCCATCTGGACCCCCCTCTACTTACCTCGAACAAGCCGGCAGAATAATACTGATTGGCGACGGATTATCCCTCGTCAGTCAACAGTATCTGGACAATCCTTACCGTCAAGTACAGTGAGATCGCGCCGTGCCTATATAACAACTGTACCGCAATATACCTTCTTTTTTTTTGTTTTTTGCGGAGAAAGTTTCTTATGATTACCGCCCAGCCTTCGTGGGGGGTGCCTGAGCGGTTATGTTGGAGTCATATTAGGGTATTCGGGTATTCTTTTATGTCGATTCCAGGACATTAAAGAATACCCTAATATTCCGATTAGCCGCCTTGCAGAGGTAATTCGTGTACGCATATACTACATACTTCCTTCCTAATATACTTGCTTCTCCACCCCCCTAGGTGGGTCTTCCTTCTTAGGCACTGCGGTGGTTGCTAAGCCGGGGGATCGCCCGTATACCGTTCGCAGGGTACCCTAGTGATAACTACGGTGGCTTTCCAAAAAAAAAAACCTGGCTCCTTATGAAACTATTATGTGAAACAAACGCGTAACGTCGCAAACTTATGAGATTTGAACCTACCGACCTTTGTCTCAGCAATAAGTTAATTAGTCTAGCCTAGCTGCTAAATAATATTACCTTCCCACTACATAGAATGGCGTAGCAACCCTGCATTAAAGAAACAATGCAAGTTTTTTATCAGTGCATCTGTCAGATGTTCGTCACTAATGATTATTACAATATCATTAAAGCATAATAAGGGAATCCCGTCGGCGAGTAAAAATCTCGTATTTAACCAAGGCTCATCATTATCCTCATCATGGTAAGAATTTTTTTATCAGATCCTTAAGAAATTCAGTGTATGGAGGTGTTTAATTGTTTAGCTTATATTTCTCCTACACTTGGTCTGCCATTGTGCCAAGTTTCATTCAAATACATTTAGTAGTTTCAGTGTTTACTGCCAATAAATAATAACTGGACAGCTTTTATACAATTTAGGACACGGATCCTTTCTATTCTATGTCCTTGATTCGAAGTCGAGATGGACAGATGACCTCATAAAAGTCGTAGGAGGTCGCTGGATACGGGCCGCTTCCAATAGGACGATCTGGAAATCTTTGGAGAAGGACTATGTTCAGCAGTGGACATCCTGTGGCTGATGATGATTCGATTTCGAGCAGCACTTCTCAATATTCCTATCAAGACACGTCAGATCCCCCAAAATGCAGAAAGATGGGATCCATATATGCACAAATTCAGATTTATAGTAACACTCTAATCAATACAGAATTATCAAACTGAACTCCGTCGGCCATTGTCGCGGATGACGTCGTGTTATTGTTGGCTCAGGTACTGTAATTAAACAAACTATTGTTCATTACTAGCTGCTACTATGTACCGGAGTATAATTCATGTAAATTAGTGCTGTTTACTACGCCCAGGACCTTGACAGTAGGGAGAGGATAGATGATCCTGGCCGGTAATTGCTCCTTACCAACATTTGATTTTTTTAGACTGGTCTTGCAAATTGACTTTATTAGAGTCCAAATCAGGATGGCTCACGATACAGGCCTAGCCTAGTGTGTGATCTATGGTAAAAGTAAGCTTAAAATGATAGAGAAGTGAATAAATAAATCAAATATAATATTAGACCGAGACTATTTTAATATTATTACAATTAAATGGAATAAAAAAGAGAAGCAACATTAACAAATTATGTTTTTAAATTCTTTCGCAACTTATTAAACTTAGTCTTTGGAAACTGATCTACCTAGTCTTGCCATAAATATTGTAATAAAGAAAAAAGAAAATTGTTAACTGCAAATAACATTTATTACTTTTACAGTGTGTCAGTTTAATACATAAATATAAAACAATTAAAAATATAAAAAGCTTATTCGAAGTGGTCTCCATTGGCTGCAATACAGTCCTTTAAACGATGAGGCCAGTTATCAATAGAAGCACGCACTCTTTCCATGGGAAAATTCTTCACTGCCAATCGTATAGATTGTTTTAGGGACTCCAAATTATCATGGCGTTTAGAGCAAGCTGTACTCTCTAAAACTGACCACAAATCATAATCCAGCGGATTAAGATCGGGACTAGACGACGGCCAGTCTTCAGCTCTGATGAAGTCCGAAACGTTCGATTCCAACCAAGACTGCGTGGACCGAGCTTTATGACCCGGCGCCGAGTCTTGCTGGAAGGACCATACTTGGTTATTGAACATGGTGATGTTAAGGGGCTTAACTACCTTCTCAAGAATGGTATCTTGATACACTTGTGCCGATGTTTTGATACCTTTTTCACAAAAATATGGCTCAGTCACTCCTTCATAGCTAACACCCCACCAAACCATCACTGAAGTCGGATAATGTCCACGTTGCACTCTGTCGACTAATTGGGAAGCTTCCTTAGAGCTTTGAGCATAAATACGGTCATTTTGTTTGTTAAAATGTTGCTCAATTGTAAAAATTTTCTCATCCGTAAACAAAATTTTTCTGTGACCTCCCTTTGCGTACCGCTTCAGTAGTTGTTTCGATTTTACCACCCTATTCTTCTTTAAATTATCAGTTAAGAAATGGCCAGTGCGTCTCTTATAGGCTGCAAGTCCTAAGTCATCTTTTAAAATACGCGACATGGTTCTAGGTGCTATCTTCATTTCCCGAGATAAAATCTTTTGCTTTCGGACAGGATTTCTTCGAATTCTTTCCCTTACTGCTTTGACCACCTTTTTCGTACGAACACTACGTGGACGGCCAGATCTTTTTCTGTCACAAACAGAGGAGGTCTCATTGTACCTATTAATAGCCCGGTACACAAACATTTTACTAATACCAAGTGTATGGAGAGTTTTAAAAATTGCATTTGGCTCCATACCTACTTTGTGTAATGCTATCACAGCGATTCGGTTCTCTTTATCACCCCACACCATTTTAATATCGCAAAATATTTTACAATGTATTGGCGCCAAAATGAGAAAACACAATGAACAATCGTATAAAAATGACAGATTCGAAATTCAAATGTAATATTTTTTTATAATTAAGTGTAACAGTATTTATGGCCAGACTAAGTATATTATTTATATTTCGTATCTGTAAAATTATGTTTTTGAGATACAACAGTTATACAATTATATAACGGTATGGCATCGATATAATATGTACTACGTACTAGATTTGGCGTTCCGAACATTCACTGTTTTCAAATGATTTGCATTGATATCCATTCAAACTGACTTTAGTATGATCAATATTGACAGCTTGTAGTTGTGTACGGAGTGGCGCTCATGATATAGACTCGAGTCTAAGTGTAAACATGGATTTGAATAAAAAATATTAGTCAAATAAGTAAAATTATTTGTTGTGTGAATAAATAGGTTATAACAGTGACGTTTTGGTTGCCATTTTGGATCTATAGAATATACGTCAATGCCGTGTGGTAACTCTGCCTCCCCCTTAACATACACGTGTAATATAATCATTTGCCATAATACACAATTTTATAACCGCCATTTGAAATCTGTAAGCAAACAAAATACGTGTAAAAATCATTATTAAATTTATTAATGACAATAATAAATGATTAGACCGCGACCCTGACGTTAGGGTTGGCACACAGTAAAATTTTATAAACAAATGAGACGAACAAGTCTCCCATGATAGTATATTTGACATATTTCCATCTAAGAACGATCATTTAAGCAGTATACATTTACGAGGTGCGGCACTTACAAGAATGACTTATTAGGCTATTGCAGACAGCGATGACAGCAAAACTGAGATGATTTTTTTTATACTTTCACGCCAAAGTGACTGCAATGCACCTGATGGTAAGTGGGGTTCAATAAAATATCGACTAACGAGAGATGATTACCCCTCGACAGTCGACACAATTATGCCGGCCTGTTTGAGCCCTCATCCCGTTTCTGATGTAGTTGTCCTCTGTACCTACCAGCCAATGCTGTTATTTTTATTACCTAACTCAGTTATGTATGAAATAAGCACCTTTGTTAATTGTAATGTCTTGTTAGTCGTGTTTTGTGTACATGATTAATATTTTAAGAATATAAATATACAAAATATCTACTAGTTGACGTTTGTATCTTAAAACATTAGATATTAATTTTCTGTTATAATGTTCAATGGTGATACTGGCTTCAATTTTCTTAAAATAGTAGCAGGTTTAGCTACATGGCGGCAAGAATAGACAAAGCGATCTTAACCAACCGTACTCTAAACTTACAATCGACTAAGTATAAGAATTAAACAATACAAAATATAAATTACTGTATCGTGTCTTAATAATAGGGTTGACAAATTTTATGCGCTTAATAAATGTTTTAATAAGTTTATTCGTTTTTAATAAATCTAGAACATTCAGTCAATTGCGCCGACGCGACGTGATTGTTAGTGCAGTTTTGCCCTCATTTGCACTACGCAGTTTATTACTAAAACATAGTACTATGTAGCAAAATAATAGTAAATTTTATCGCTTTTCGAAAAATTCCGCACCAAGCAAATAGAGTTACGTAGGCTTTTGTCTGAAAATTAAACAAACGAACACAAATCACGTATTTATCCCCGAAGGGATATGCAAAGGTGCAACCAGAGCACTTTTCACCAAATGTGTTCCGTCCCGTGATGTGATCGGAGGGGAACCTATCGCCATTTCGGGCTCAAATTCCACACTCCGAGCTGATATTGATCATAAAAACCCAAATATCACTTTGCGTTACCATACCACGCATGCAGTACAATTACGCCACCGAGGTATTCAAATTAACTTAAAAATATATTAAATAGTATTTTTATAACAATAATTCCTATTAACTTGATTTACTGAATGACTTCAAAAATCCCAGGGAACTTTCTTTCCCAAGTAACAATACTCGCTCACCATAGTTGTAGATTAATGATTGATTGATTAATTGTACTATCCGAACTAGTTAATCGGCATTTAGGACACTTCGCCAAGACACTGCTCGGCATTATAAGAATGGTAACGAACCAACCGCCAAACATTAAAATCCAACTAAATACAAACCATGGCCCACAAAGTTCAAACAACGTAATGTAAAAGAATAATTTCCCTTGAATGTCGTAACGGCCGAGCGTACAGACCTTAATAAGGGCTGTACTCACGCGCCATATAAAATACTTATTTCGAAACACGTAGGGCTGACAAGGTTTATGGCTATGAACCGTCATTAATGAGAAGATGGGCGCAGTTGTATTTTATAGGTATTTATGGAGATTTTATCATTTTATGGAAATATCAAATCGGTTCGGTCAATGACTGAATTATGTCAAAAAAAAATTTACCCAATTAAAATCTAATCTCTAGTGTTTTTCCCTGTGCTGCGTATAAATGTTAACTTTAAACACGAAGTATTTGGTTGAATAATAAATTAACCTAAAATGGTCAAGATAAAAAATGTAAACAATAATTTTAATGAACATGATTTAACTCGGTTACTATAATATTTTAATAAGGGTCAATCGCCCGTCCTTCATGATCACAAAATCTTCGAACAAAATGAAACGTACATACAATTTTAAAAATAGACGATGCATAAATAATCGTTTCGTAAGATGTAGGTACCTACGTCTACAATGTATATTATGTTTAAAATAAAATAATAACATTGTTAAATAATAGATAATTCTTTAAAATCGTTTCACTGGTTAAAACTCGTATTACTTTAGTTATAATATGACGTCAAATACGTCATGTTATTTTATTTATTTATTCTCATACAAGTATTACATTCAATATTTAATTTATGTCGAAACAAAAATTTCTAAACGTAAAAAAATATTTTTTATTACAATTTGCGTCACCTTAGGTCCAAGGTAATGCCATTACTACTTTGTCATAATTAAAGAAATATTTGATAACATATAACGTAATATTATTTTCACAGGAAATTAATTTTCTTATTATTGGCAGCCCTGCACGTGACCCAAAGGTTAAGAACTAAACTGTGCGATCAAATTGTCCTTCAAACCAGCTGTATAACTACAAAACAGTCTCTAAATTACTTAGAAATAATTTAGATTTTATTCTAGATTAAAATAATTTTAGATTATTTGTATAGTAACCATTATAAGCCAAGATTAATTCTGTGATATTGCTAATTAAATTGTGTTTCAAGATTTATATTTGCCGATATAGCGCCGCTCTGTGAAAAGTGAGAAATTGTCAAACATTGACGTGATTGATGTTATTTTGGCTTACACTGATTGTTCATTCAGATAAATTATATTATATAAGTGGCAAAGTGAAATTTTCCGAAGAAACTCGACACAACATATAGGTACTAATATGTATGAATGCGGTTTACAAATCGTTCTGATGATAATTAGATTCCACATAAAGGTAAGCAGGCTGTAATCGGGTTATATGGACCCTTTAACACTGTAATATAATTATAATTACACTTTGTTATTTGGAGTTTGTAAAACATTTTCTATAGAGAATCTATAAATATAAAAGAAAGTTGTGTTACTTAGACTATTTATAACTCAAGAACGGCTAAACCGATTTGGCTGAAAATTAGTAGGGAGGTAGTTTAAAACTAGGAGACGGACATAGGATACTTTTTATCCTGTCCCCACAGGAACGGGACGTGACATAAAATGTAGTATAACAAAACGAAATTTGGTATGGAGGTAGTTTAAGACCCTGGGAAGGTTGTAGGCTACTATCCCGGAAAAATATATAGCCGGACTTTTATCCCGGAAAACTCCTTCACGCGGGCGAAGCCGCGAGCAATAGCTAGTATTTTATATATAACTGATGATTGAAAATTAACAGGAAAGCAAAGTTTTTCCAATATTATTTCGTCTTCTACAATACAATAGAGATAGACGTAAAGTTAATGTTAAATTATATTCTTTGCTATTTTGCCAACGCTACACCCGATTATTATTGTTTGTGCTGAGCACCGTACAAACCTTACGGGCGGAAGCGCAGGCTTCTCTCGGCTTACATTATTTACATTCGTCTATGATTCACTGTGTGGATAAGACTCTTGTCTCACTAACTACTAATAGCGATAATTAAAGGTTATTAAAGTATTATAATGTGAGCAGAATTTTAGTAATTTTCAATAACTCGGAATCTCCTGATCGCATGTATATTTAATTCAGGATTACAATCGTTTTACATTTTTGAGGTGCAAAACGCCGTCAAAATATTGTTTGTTCGAGTATTTTATTGAAAAAAAAAGAGAGCAGCAGTTCTTGTCGACGGTTAACTATTAAATAAAAAAAAATGACACTCATCTCTTATTGATAAACGAACTTAAACAGCAACTATGCGTTGCATATCGAAGTAACAAAGTAATAGATATTTAATTGTCGGTAGTCGGACAGATCCCTAATATGTTGTTTTCTTAGCTTTGTTAAGAATGATAGAGCATGACGAAATTTTAATTTGAATGTATGTTTAAACATTCTTATAATTTTATTATTTAATATTCAAATCGTAATAGTTATATTTGTAGATATTGACTGTTCACATTGTTTTTTCCACTAGATTCATTTGGCGCCAGACCCGATTTATGTATAATTTAATATAGTGTATCAAATATCCAAAGACGTTGAGTTAACAAACTTTGTGCGTAGAACGTCTGTTTCTGATAGGGGACGAGCTTATTACCATTTCGGGCACAAATTCTAGACTCCGGGCTGACACTGAGCAGATAAACACAAATATCACTACCTGGCTCGGGATTGGAACCCAGACCTCAGAGCGCTGCCGTACCGCGAATGCAGTTCAACTCCGCCACCGAGGCAGTCATAAATATTTAATGTTTGTTTCATTCACAAATATTAATTTTTTCTCCACTTAATGTTCAGGGTGGCGACAGTTACTTATTGTACCCAATACTTAATTCCTCCGAAACTGACTGCGGAGTCTGATAATAAAAAAAACTAAATTCCAAGACAATCCAAGCCATTTAAAATAAATCACGGTCCATCAGACCATTACCGCAGCGGCATCTGGATTCCTCGCGTTCTCATGTCGATACCGATTTAAAAACCACTAGTGCAATTACGTTAACAATCGCGGTGACAATTTCAATTGTAGCTTGACTGGAACAATTATCCTCATTTTATATGAACGGTGATTAACGATGGTATATAATATCAGCCCTGTATTATACTGTCCCACTGCTGGGCTCAGGCCTCCTCTACTACTGACAGGGGTTAGGCATTAGTCCACCACGCTGGCCTAGTGCGGATTGGTACACTTCACACACCTTGAAATTCCTATAGAGAACTTCTTAAGTATGGTTTCCTCACGATGTTGCACGATGGTATATAGGTTCCCAATTACTAAACTCTTCGAATCATTCAAATGCAATCATAATGAATTTGACCGTTAAACCCGCATTGATTCTTTTTTTTTACTTGGAATGACGAGACGTGCATATCGTTTGCCTGATGGTAAGCGATAGACCACCTATAAACAGTAGAAACACCAACACCTTGAATTACAAGATATTATTTGGTATTCTATTGCACTCGCCATCCTGAGACATGAGATGTTAAGTCTATATGTTCTTCAAACCGAAACACAATAGTAACTAAACCCTGCTGCATGGCGGCAGAAATAGACATTGTGGTGGTGCCTACTGCCTACCCAGGCAGACCCTCACATAAGACAGACCCACCACCAGTAATCATCACCATTAGGATCATCTTGATTGTGGTACAATGTTATTTGTGAGACACCTTACTCAGTGTTAAATAATTCCGGTACAAAATCCTTAATCATAAAAAATTGGGACATTTAAAATACTCTATAGGAATACAGTATAAACAAAGGCACATCGAACCCGAGACCCCAAGCAATCATACCGCCAACAACTACGCTAAAACGCTATAGAAATTCAAGAATATATACGATTAATCTAGAACACTGCATAGTGCTGTTTACACAGCAATTATCTTAGAAAATTATTTTTATTTTAGAAAATCGGCAAAGATATTGGTAACTGGCAAAGAGGAGCAGTCTGCGTCCCCCTTTAAATATTTTTTTTTTATTTATTTCTACATCAGACTTATTATTATTGTCCATATCACATTATTATAGTAGTAATAGCATTATTATATATTATATTTGTTAGTAATTTCGTAAAATTATGTAGACATACCCAATAAACGTAAACATTACAATTATCTTTTTAATTATCACCGCGTCTGAATGGGTATTCCCGCGCTTTACCTTGAAGTAAATTTTTGTAACCAGAGATAACGGTTACCAAGGTACCATTTAAGATGAACCGTCATGAATTTTTACGAATATAACCCCTTTTTTTAATTTAAAACTAAGCAAAGTTTAGCAAATAAATAAGTCTTGCACTTAAAATTAGAAGAAACAGGTAACTGAATGTGAGAAGAGATACGCGTAATTAGAAGTGACGTCAAAAGCATTAAGGTGCTGGCGTTAGAAAGAGATAGCGACATAAAATTACATGACCACTTTTAACCATTATAATAATTGAAATAAGATTTTTATCCATATTACCTAACCAAGTTTGATGTTTTGTCAGAAGGGTTTATTTTTGTATTGCTAACTAACGTATAAAATATAGTGCAATATAAACCCAGACAGGTAAATATCCTTAAGGTGGACATTCGACATTCGATAATATTGGACGGTACGTGGCGGCACGGCTTTGCTTGTTATTAGATCCAGTCCGTACTTCACAATGACGTAAAATATAAGTGTAAAGGTCTATGACTAAATACGTAATGTTATGCAGTCATAACTTTCCGACCCGGGAATCAAATTTCAAACATGACACCCCAAAACGGTAGTTGTATTGCACGCACGAGCCACAAGTACACGTACTTTCGAACGTCTCACCCGCTTTATATATCGTATCAACAGCCAGAGTGGAAAATATTTTAAAACATCAGCTTCCATTCATAAAACTTATCTATTTTTATCAGTGGTTTTAAGCTATATAACATTTACATTATACTCACACTTTGATATTGTTTTTTTCTGCTTGGAGTGTTTTTAATTTTATATATTGATCCCAACATAACTGTCCAAACGCCCCCCAAGATGGGTAATGCACTTACTCCGCGAAATCAAATAAAAGTCCACAGGAACCAGCAAAATTTTGAATGTGGTTTATGAGAAAAAAAGTTTGGGAACCTCTATTGTAGGTAAAGTAATCATATAGTAAATTGCATGTATTATAATTGTAATAGTACCAAAATAGAGGCACATGGTTAATATATATAATACCTTATTTATAGAAAAGCAAAACGGCGCAAATGAGCAAACATTCTTCGATTAAGACTCAAACCCATGTCCTTGCATTTACTAGCCTGCGGCGCTAAATACTATCATTGTATAGGTAGATATTAAAGCTATTTATAAACTGTTATAATGAGTTGTTATCGCAAATCAAATTTTCAGAAATCAGATTATCGAAACACGTACAAATATAATTAGAATGATACTACATGTATGTTGTTTGTTTGTCGGCTTATGGATTAAAATTCCTGATACTTCACATCTATACCTACTAATATAAAGCTGAAGAGTTTGTTTGTTTGAACGTGCTACAGGAACTAAAACGGTTTTGATTTTTTTTTCTCTAATAGAAAACTATATTACTCCTGAGTGTTATCGGGCCAAACGATTGGTCAACATTATATCCCAGAACTTGGATATATTTAAAGGCAACCTGCGGGAATTCACAGAAATGGCATATTATGCCATTCATTGGATTTATACAATGGTATTTATGCATGGAACTTTCTTTGGACATTCATCTCACATTCGTCACGGGTTGTAAGTTGCTTACAGATAGATAACGAACATAATATTATTGTATTAAGAGCAATTGGACTTCGAAAATGAGCCGAGTATGCCAAATTAGATCTAGTCTATAAGACCTATATTTACCATTAGTAAAAACATCTTAGTCAAAATATGACAATTTGAACTTTTTATTAACAAAATATAAATATAGAATGTCAATGAGCAAAAATACGATTTAAATTTCAATCTTCATTATTCCAAAAAAAGTCATTTTGTGTGATGGATCATTTTCGCGTACCTACGTCCAATTAATGATCGTTCGAAAAGTTTTAAGTTGAGTGGATTTCCGTGTCGAAATTGCAGTTTTTAAGAGCTGCTCAGGGTTGGAATTTATGTCTGATTTAGTGATCTAATTAATTAGTAGGCATTATTTGCCGCAGTGGCGTAGTTAACAAAGGCATAGGAGGTTTCTTGTCGCGTAAAACGCAGGGCAGAAAAGAAGATGTAATTTAAAACAATTAATTTCGTTGCAAAATAAACATCAATAAATCTTCCTTGGACTCGTCGAGCTTCACAGCTCGGTTTCATAAAATACGTGTTACTGCTGATCCCGTTTTACAGATATTCTGGTGTGAGAGAGTGTCTGTTACATGTGACAAAAGTAAAAAGTATTAAAGAAAGAAAACGGTTTGTTAAAGGTTTTACTCATTTTATTACCTTCCTAAAACTGGACCGTCCGTAAATGTTAGCCAATTTATATATATATGTACGGTGATCCCTTTGCGCCTGATGGTAAGTAGAATGGAGTCCACTAGAATGTCGACTGAAGAGAGATGATTACCCCTTTACAGTCGACATAATTATGCCGGATAATTTATACTTTTATTATATAATTCATTAATTAAATGTATGTATACATTTTACACATAATCCAGTCAAATATAACGCGGTACGAAACCTTTCTCGCACGTGCCAACTAACTCTCGGCGTTTTTTTGTTTTATGTAATAAAAATTGCGTAATCGTATCGAGGTAATGTTAAACTCTACATATTATGTACATTCTACTTATTATTTAATAGCACTTACTCATGTAATATCTTTCTAGCTATAGGTGATAAAATTGTAAAAGGCTGATGTGTGTACATTATTTATTAAACAAAAGTTAACATGAAGGGTTTTTATTAAGGCGACAGAAGCCAAAATCAATAGTTTTTATGGTTTTTAGTTTGTATGTTTGTACAAGCATTACGCGAAAACGATTGCATGAAATTTAATGCAGTTTTTTGTGTATATATTGGCAGAAGTCTGTCACACCTATAGAGTCCTTATTCCTGAAAAATTTAAGTGGGACTTTTATACCGAAACAATCCTTTTCTCGGGCGAAGCCGTGAGCAAAAGCTAGTCTTAACTAAAAATGCTTTAGCGGCATAAAATCAAAGGGAAGTTGAGGAGAGATTTAAGTGAACTACTTAAGTGTTGAGTAAAGATTACGTTTTATTTTACTTAAGCATCGTTAATTATGCTTAACTAATTAGATAAACAACACTCTTAATGCACTTTGAAATTGGTAATTCAATTTTTTTTTATTTCTCGACTAGCATTTAACATTAGCTTCCGTAAGTAGGTAATCTATAAATGTTACTGTGATATCGGAGACGTCTCTTTCGATTCCAGTGTAGAGCAATAATTTGAGTAAGTATTTGTATTTTTAAAAAAAGAAAAAAATAACTTGTGTGTTTGCATTAAAAAAAAGCAGAAATAACTTATATTAGTAGTTGGGAGCTTCGCGAGGAATGGCTATCTTATGTACTAGATAGGATCCTATCTGCCCTGCCCCTAAGGCGTGATTTCATTTTTGTTATTTACGGGCGTATAATAGTATCCGCCATTTATTACCTTGATAGCGGTATGGAATTCTATAATCCGCTTATTTGTTTTTTTATCGCTATCTGTATAGGACATAGGTATATAAATTTTTATTTTAATCTGAATAACAACTGGTAAAATCTTCTCTTCCGAGAAACATTTCACATTATCAATAGGTAACTGTTTGTTTTGTACGTAGCGTAATTTTAACAAACTTATTAATCGCTTTATAGCATCTCCATTGTTACACATTGAGCCACAAACCACATACCTAGTAGTGTGGGTAGTTGCGCCTTCGTGCAATTCCAGTTTCAAAATACCACTGACAAGCCTAGACCTACATCAACTTTTTGTTTTTATTCGTCATGAACCGGCCAGTACGTGTAAATAAAATAAAAAATACTGGCTGTGTAAATTCTAAAAAACAATTAATATATAAAATACTAGCAATTTAAAAAAAGAATACCCACCTGAAATAATAATCCGATAAAATTAAAATCGTCAAACACCGTTAGAAACACTCGTCACAAACAGTTATCCACTGCTAATCAAATCTAAATAAATAATTAGATAGGTTATGTGATAAGTTTCGTAGACTTCGCGCCGCGCCCGCGGACGACACCTCGCGTGCACTCAAGTACGGCGACGGTCACAGACTGAATACTTTTTTTTCCTCAGCATTGTGAGTTGATTATGTCCCGCTACAAAAATAAGGAATTTTCTCGGAAAATTATTTGTAGTGAGATAGTATCTTTATTTTTTTTATAAGACTAGACTATGCCATTGGACGTGCTCTGGGAAAATCATGGCCCCCCGAAAGGAAGTAATAACAAAAATTAGAAAGTGCACTGCTCGGTGTGCTACCGCTTTTGGTATGCTCTGTGAGGAAGATTGATGTATGGGAAAGGGCCTTGTGTACTTAGGAAATATTAGTGACCACCCATCGCTTTCTCTACTATGATTTATTCAATACGCGTTGCTCCACACGAATACCTCTTCCAGAATAAAAGTCCTGCTGTTTTGGAAGAAAGTAGTCTTTATTAATCTTGGGCAATGTGTATATGTGTGTTAAATGCTATTAAAACTCCTTCAACGATTTCAACATTTCCTTTTAACAGACGTCCAGGTTTTTCACAATCTTTCTCATTTATGATATTAGTGAGAAGTATGACTTTCGACACCGGTCGATCCGATCCATAATACCGTCAAAACTGGTTATTACACCGTTCTATTACAATAACATTGTGCCTATATTACCGTAACATGCTATACCTAGAATGAAAGTAAACCAACCGAAACAAATATCTACTAAACACGACCGAATTGAACAAATATATTTACTTTTACGCGCGATAGCGTAATAACGCGTGTCATTGCTTGATTTGACGAGAGAGATTGTAGCTGAAACTTATTGATAACATTTCTAGTAGTTAAAATAGAACGAAATTCAAATATTCAAAAGTAATTCTACATGTAGACCACTACACGCGGAATTACTTTTGAATGGTGGTACCTACCACAGGATTCCTTTTTTGAAATGCGCGAACACCTAAACCTTATTAAATATGGTTTACAAATATTTCACAATCTATTGTAATAGTAACCATAATTGCCCTATGCCAGGTATTATACCAACCAAAGCTGGCCAGTAAGGGATTTGGATTAAGACTGTAAAAGAAAAGCATGTGTTCTGCTTCCGTAGATGAATACATACTTAATTGCAGGGGACCCTTTTTTCTAATGTCGAAGAAGTTTACGATGGTTAGAAGAATTTTAAATATCGAATTACTTAACATAGTCTTTACTCCGGGAAGAGAATAGACCCATCAATTCCCTTGGTGCTATCATGGCCTAATTCTACCAACCTCTATACTTACAAAAACATTAAATTCTAACTAAGTATGTATTTGTCAGTGCCATTAAAAAAATATACCGCCACCGAAATCAAGGTTCCAACAATAATAAACTTTATATGGGGCCACAGGGAAAGCACCAGCTTTCAAATAAAAAAGAATTATCAAAATCGGTTCCGCCAGTCAAAAATTCTGAAGTAAAAAATAAATATATACAGTCGAATTAAGAACCTCCTCCTTTTTTTGAAGTCGGATAAAAATACAATATTCACCTTCATGCTTTACTCGGTACAAAGCCATTTCTTTAAGTTTAAACATTAGCAGGATAAAGAGTATGTAATAAGGTATATATCAAATTCCTTGACGTAACAGGAAAGCAAACTTAGCCAATATGATTCATTTCGATAAAGATGTCAAATATTATTTTCTTCTCTTGAACAAGCAGTAGAGATGTATTTATCAGCTGTACGTCTGTTATCTGATAACAACTAAGACATTTCGCGACGAGATACACAAACATATTGTAAAAGTACTTGAAACTTACAAAATCTTGGATTTTTACAGCTAACTAACGAGACGGGAAGGTTTCGAACGCTTATTTCGAATGAAAATATTTTTAATACGGTGGCATGTTGATGGTATAATGAACCCAAAACAAATACAATCATTTAAAACCATTAATAACCAACCCATTATTTTTTCGTTTTTGAAGAGTTTAATTGTGCATCATGTGAAATCGAGGTCAAATAATAATACTTATTCTCTATACCTCAGCATCTTAAAATTATACTGAACCTGAATGTAACACGAAAATAATTATGATTTCATATGTTTACGCGAATGTTAGACATTGAAATAAAACTACATATTTTACAGATTTTATCGCGATGTTTCACGGGGGAATCCCCATGATCATACATACTGCAAAGTCTTCAAACGTCGAGCGAAAATTGTTATATAAAAACCACGACAAAATCCGTAAAATAGTTTTATTACAAAAGTAATCATCAATGCGTCTTCGGGGTTCAAAGTCCAATAAAAATACAATTGGACCATTGTGAGGCTATACGAAATCCAATGCCAAAAGGATCATCAAACGGACTACGTGAAAAACTATTCACTGACCATAAGAAAGAAGGTATAACGAATTGAGGAAACTTCCTCCTTTGAAGTCAGTTCAAACTATAATCAAGACGTAGGTACCTACCAAAATGGCGCGCCACTGGTCACACGTTACATTTTCCGTAGTATGATAAAGCTCTTCGCCAGGGCCGTAGCTAGGGGGGGTGCGTTGTGGGGCAATGCCCTACCTTAAAATACTAATGCCCTACCTTAATAATTAACAAAATTGTACATTACTATTCAATGAAAATATATGGAGCAGCGGGTTTTTTATTTTACGATTTGGAAGTTGGTCCCATAGTAAGAATTATTCGTATTGATGGGTGAAATAACTCTCTTTCGAGATTTATGGGAATTTTGTTACAATCTGTATATTACCTTAACAATTACCTAAGTATTAAGAATTTTTTTTTTTGCTCACGTTCACGAGTCATGGAAACCAAAAATCGATTGAGCAGATCAGATGTAGTAACATTTTTATTTCCGCCCTGCTTGTAATAACAACTGCCCTACCTTATATTCAAGTCTAGCTACGACCCTGCTCTTCGCGTTACATGCTGTACTCTGGGAACAGGAATATCAACACCACTCCAATGTGACCACTTACCCTCAGGCAGGCCGTTACCTATTAAGTCTTCGACAATAAAAAAATACTTAATTTAAAGGTAGACTTAAAATCTAATTAAAACGACACAGCACATTCCTTTTAGTGAAATATCCAACGGACACTGTCTCCTTTGTCAGCCAAACTACCCACCATGTCTTTCGGTGATTGTTGAGTTATCATCATCATCATCATCAGGGCCCTTATTCTGTACGATAGTGTAAACGCGTAACGCGGCCATGTCATGTTATCTTCGAGAAATGTGCGTGGAATGGTATTCTGTAAGCTAAATTTCTATAGTCCTAAACATGATGCGTTGTGTTACGTGCTTGTTACACACTGTTTAAATAACGTGCGGGATAGAGAATAAGGCCCCAGCCCTGTATTATATACCGTTCCACTGCGGGATTAGGCCTTAGTCCACCACGTTGGCCTAGTGCGGATTGGTAGACTTCATATACCCTCAAAATTCCTGTAGAGAACTTCTCAGGTATGTGTAGGTTTCCTCACGATGTTTTCCTTCACCGTTAAAGCAAGCGATAATTCACAAAGAATACACACATATTTTTTTTTTTAGAAAAGTCAGAGGTGTGTGCCCTTGGGTTTTGAACCTGCGGACATTCGTCTCGGTAGTCCGTTCCACACCCAACTAAGCTATTATAACTGGGTTATTATTTACTTAATTATTCTGTAACAATATACATTCTTTTATAGTTACGACTAGGTTTCTAGTTGTAATTGTGAGTGCGTCAGATCTGCCGGATTTGATATTGACGCACGCGATTTCTCGGAAGCATCGTGTCGCGCTGCTATCTGTTACCTTACAATGGCATTGTATATTTGTAACTATGTAACCAATTTCTCCAGCATGACTTGCGTTTCGTACAGGAGATTTGATCCTTCTTTTCTTTTGGTACACTGGATTGTAGATATGCGAGATTCTGTCAAGTTCTTATCAACTCTGTATATTTCTGTCATCAGACATCAGTGTACTATATCTATTGTAGAATTCATTTAACCTAGATTACCTACTGATCTAGTTGAGTATTTTTAAATCCTGTGTCATTGTTATGGATAGTAGAAAGTCTCTCTATCTATTGTGAGACCCGTTTAAATGTGATAATAACTTGGTTCCCTTTTTTACAATTAACATCAAGAAAAAACACTTAGACTCGCCTTTGCGAAGACCATGCAACTTAAAGACAAATAAAATTAGTTTCTGCCCACATATTATTATATATTTTGTGTGTATGGGCCTATCTCGTATTACGCTCGTGGATGTATCGAGGGCGGAACGACACCCAGAGCCCGGAACTTAAGGCGTGCCATGTCCGAAATTTTTTAGCACAAATTGCAAGTTGTTTTGATTTTGGAAAGATGGCTACGTTAGTAGCCAAAACGAACAAGAAAACTAAATATGATTACTATCGCTCTGCCGGCATTGCGATGAGGCCTTCAAAACTCTATACTACGACATAATGAGCCTGTTTTATCGATATAGTAAGTGTAATAATACCCACCTACTTACTTATGTACCGATTATACCTCGGTACATACAGTAGATAATATTAAATATACTACGTAAGACCTAGGTACACTGCTTAGATTTTCTAATGGTAAGTAATCGTCTCTATCAACAGGCTACGTCCGTTGTCAACATACAATTTACAATTATTGTTCCACAAAATCGTCTGCAAACGATGGTTAAATCGTCAGGGCCTGATTCCCTAAAAATAGATCCGGGTTTTGTATATCAATGCTTAACATACTGGTTCCTGACCCAATAATTTATTTTAATAGTGCATTATTAAATCTATTTAATAGCAGTAAATGAGTTATAATACATTTTAATTAAATAAAAAACACGCATTTAAAATCAATAACATTTAAATCATATTTTTACGCGCCATATAAATACAAGTAATTCATAATATCGAGAATGTCAATCGACATCTTGTTTTTTTTTTATCTATGGCAGAACATGAAATCTGACTGGTGTTGCCGTGATGTTGCACTGCTGTCATTGTCTGTCATGACATCTGTGCGAGTTTTGTTCGATTGGTCGTCATAGAATTGTACGACGAATATCGTCCTTTTGTGATGAGCTAGAACATTCGCCTATCAATTAACTTTTTTTTATTTCCAAGCACCTATTCCCCATTTACTATGTGTTAAAAGTCTGATTTGCCATTATACAGTAAATAAAAAATTGTTATCGGTCGCCCCAAATCCCATGGAGATTAGCAGACATCAATCACACAGTCGAAGCAAGTGAGGGACGTCGGCCTCCTGTACTGTGATGGAAACTTACTACAACACGACCACCAGGCGGAAAAAGTCAGCTGTGGAGGGATACAAATGAAATAGGAAGTACGTCGGTAGGACTAGTCGCGAAGGGGCCTGGGAGATCGTCGGTAGACGTATTATATGCGCGCGTGACGGTGACATGAGCACGAACGTCAAGCGGCGTGGAGCTAGCAGTTCCAGTTGTTCAGTGCCAGGAGTGCCTGCCCTCGTGAACGCGCCCACCGCCATGTCTGCCGACCTAGCCTCGCTGTTCGAGTGTCCCGTGTGCTTCGACTATGTGTTGCCGCCGATACTGCAGTGTCAGAGCGGGCACCTGGTGTGCTCCAGCTGCCGACCGAAGCTGTCGTGCTGCCCGACGTGTCGTGGGCCTCTCGGCAACATCCGCAATCTCGCCATGGAGAAGGTCGCCAGCAACGTGATGTTCCCCTGCAAACACTCCAACACGGGCTGCACCGTCACTCTGGTGCACACCGAGAAGGCTGAGCATGAGGAAGCATGTGAGTTCAGACCCTACTCATGCCCCTGTCCGGGAGCCTCCTGTAAATGGCAAGGGGGCCTAGACCAAGTAATGCCGCACCTTATGATGTCACATAAAAGCATAACCACACTCCAAGGTGAGGATATAGTGTTCCTCGCAACTGATATTAACCTCCCCGGAGCTGTAGATTGGGTGATGATGCAGTCTTGTTTCAATCACCATTTTATGTTAGTTTTAGAAAAACAAGAGAAGTTTGATGGACATCAACAGTTTTTTGCCATCGTACAACTTATAGGATCTCGCAAGGAAGCTGAGAACTTTGCATATAGACTGGAGTTGAATGGGCACCGTCGCAGGCTGACGTGGGAGGCGATGCCGCGGTCCATCCACGAAGGAGTGTCCTCTGCTATCATGAACTCAGACTGCCTGGTGTTTGACACGTCTCTTGCACAATTGTTTGCTGATAACGGGAACCTAGGCATCAATGTCACAATATCCATTGCCTAATTGACATTACATTACCACATTGTTAAGTATTTATAGTAAAGAGTGACATTCATTGGCTGTCAAGAATCTAATTATATCTTGAATTTATACCATACAGATATATTATAAACAATAGATGTTAATTTGAACGGTAATATTTTTGATATGGTGTGTGGTATCGGCCACAGGTCATTCACATGCACTCTGTTGGTATTGATGTAATCAACATACAAATTAAACCAAAAACTTAATTTTCTTCACAATTGTTATTTTTAAATGTGTGTTCAATTTAAAGTTAAGTAGTGAAGTTAAAATTTGTCAAGTGAAGTCGTTTCACTTAGAATTGCCTTTTGAATATAGTATTATATATGAAAAGAATAACTATGACATGTCGTGTGAGAAAGTGATTATTTTATTCCAAAACTTGAACAAATAATTTTAATTACATTGTAATTTGTAATCATTTGTATATAGATGCATGAAAAAATATTTTGATCTTAAGAATTTTAAGCAATTGTGTGATGTTGCTTTGTGGGACTATATCTTAGTGTGCTGGCATTATGTATTGATGTCACAAGTGAACACAGACAATCTACGGACTATTTTTGTATCAATGAAATAAATCAGCAAGCCTGTGTTGTGCACTCGAATAATCAATGGGAAACATGTGTATTGAATACCAAGCTATTATCTATGTATTTTAGGGGTAAAGTGAGAAATCTGTTAATATGGACAATTTCAATATAAAATCAACTTTATACTAAATATGTTAGATCAGAGAAATTTACAAATAGTTTAAGGGATTTTAATATCAGCAAACTATAGACTGCACTTTCAAGGCATCACTTGATGATTAATGATTCCGTTTTACAATTTATACATCCTATTAATAATTAATTGTGGAAAGTTAGAAGGTTGGTGATAAATGACTATATTTAAAATAATTAGCCCAAAGTTTGACATTATTTTTTATTTTTTTTTAAGGACATTCTGATAATAGGGTATTTTCCTATGTTTCATTTTGTACATTATTCTATATGAAACAGCAAATATTATGAAAAAGAAGGCCTCGCGAGAAAATTGCTTTAACATTGGGAAATGAGACAGAACTTCATAATGTAAATATTGCAATGTGCAAGAGTGGGCGCATAGTGAGGATATCGTTTCATCTCCGCCTTTTGCACGCATTGTAATTCTCGGTGACGTCACGGATTGTGTCGCTGTTCTCGTTTCTTGACACTTACCCCTTCTACAGAAACTCAAAGTAAAAAACTAAAATGACTAAAATAAGCTATTAAAATTTGTTTAATCAATATTGAGACTTAATTAATAAAATTGTGATTTCTTATGTTTACGCGAATGTTAGACATTGAAATTAAACTAATTTTCGGATTCTATCGCGATGTTAGTATTTTATGGACATGGACCATGAAGACCATGAAGGCTGCAAAGTCTTCGAAACGTCGGGAGAAAATAAAATACTAACATCGCGATAGAATCCGAAAATTAGTTTAATTTCAATAATAAAATTGTTTTAATTATTTATTTTATTTATTCAAAGCTCACTTTATTTCCAAATTGACATATACGCTGCCCAAAATGGCAGACTAAAATCAACAATGTTTAGGAAATTACGAAATTGACAGATTTCTCACTCGCTACCTACGCGTGCAAATTAAGTTAATGAAATGCCAATACTGCCTTCAAAATGTAATATTGCCATATTTCTTTGGACATTGACTCGAAACACCCAAAGAGAGCCTTAATTTTATTTAAATTTCATAAAGGAGCAATGGCGAAGTAGGTGGGGTTGTGAGGGTGACACCCGCATTAATTAAAAAAAGATCCTTATTATATATAGTAATCAATATAATACGAATATTTAGATAGTGATACCACGCTTTTCAGGTATTCAACAATAAAATTTCGATATGACGATAGGTTCGCTTGTCACATGATGGGACACGGCGAAAAGTGGGTGCAATATTTGCGCCTCTGCCTACCCTTTCGAGGATGCAGGCGTGAGTATATATGAGTTGCTGTCTTCTCAAATTCAGTTGTGGTAGTACAAATCCGCCCTGGGTGTCGCCTAAGCCAGTTAAACCACCATAGAATGTCGGGTTGTAAGTCGTGGGTTCAATGACTTGGTAGACTGAAGTCCGTTGTAAACTATTTACTAAACATAGAGCAATAATTTATGGTAATTTGAATTTAGACCAGACACAGCCATCATATTTGTCAACAATTATTTTGGGCTGTGCTTAAGGCCCTTTCACATTGCTAATATGTTCGCGCGATTTCGATGTTATGCTATACGATAGCCTTGCTCGCGCCTACGGAGCGTAGGAATCCGTTCTCGTGAAGAGTGAAATTTAAAATCTGATAATAGTTTCCTATGGGTGAAACAATCTTCAAAATCTATTATTCGTTTCAGAGATTAGAGCGTTCAAACAAACAATTCACCTTTATATATTAAGATTGATTACATATGATAATAAACTATTTATTTTTTATATTTTTAGGTATCTCGTCTATATATCTATTTTTATCTTTTATTTGCATAATTGATTTGAAACATTTATATTGTATATATTAAACCTCCATATTTTATAACATTTAAATAGATTTTTAACAAGCAAAATCGACAACCATTAATATTTTTTAGAACATTATGAATTCATAATCTGGATTATCTATTCGCAATTTCGACTAAACAAGTTAGGGATGTGCAAGGGTCTTAATATATCTTAATAAGTCTTAGTATCTGATCATTTTATTGCTTTTGGTTGTGTGAAAATATAACAAAGAATTCGAATAATTTTGTAATTGATCATTACTTAATCCTACCATTACTGGTCCTAGTGACAATTATTGTAACTATTAATAAGTTGTACCTAGCCTAATAAACGTTGGCGTGCAAAAAATGGCAGTCGAAAACTGGTTTTAATGGAAATTATAAAATTTAAACTTAATTTATGATTTATTGAATTTTATTAAAATATTGATTTGCACTGTAGGCCAGACCGCAATCTTTTATGACTATTTAAACTCTTGAAACAGTGGACTCGGTGGGAATGCGATGCCACGCTGGCTCTCTCCTCTATGTGAAGTAAAGCTCCGACCGCGACAGCTCTGTGACATAATCTGTGTTAACTATATTACAAACTGTTCAAGTCCCGCTAGCGTCGCGTCGCCGCCCCGCCTCGTCCGCTGTTTGTCAAAACCATAACTTGCATTAGTTCCAGTCGGTTACTTTGTAATAAATCGTAAACTTTTTCATTACCATGCTACTGCAACTCCCTAGTGTTTATTATCAATTATTCTACCCATTTTAATATATGTTACTGAGGACTAAAGCTATTGTTATTTCTTAGAAGTAACTGAAAAAAACATGAAAATATAGGAGTCCGAAACATTTTTTAAACACTTCATAAGAGATGTGAATTTTTTATCAAGAAACAAAAGAATAAAATTGGTCGCATTATAAAATATTATAAGTTAACATAATACACACCAGACTGGGAATGAAGCCGAATATGCTATTACGGCAGACCGGACCTTTGTAATGGGTTGTGCTTGGACTTCGTAGATTTAGGAACAAATAACTGGTCACCTGACTATATGATCTCTGTTTCGATGAACGTAAGGCTATCGGCTCCTTAAGAAAAGTCTACTGGTGAACTTCTTTTTTTGCACGCCAAAAATACGTACAAATTAAGTTTTGTTTAAATGAACAAAAACCCCATTGTTTTCTGTTTAATAACTGTTATAGCTACTTTAGTTGGACATTTCTGTTTGTAGCAGAGGTGCTCAATAATTAGGTAAGCCCAGTGGCGGATACAGATAATAAATGGGGGGCGCAAGGTTCGAATCTGGTTCCAACAGGCATCATTGTGTCGACTGCCGAGGGTTATCATCTCTCGCCAGTCGACATTCTATGGGACCCCACTCCACTTACCATCAGATGCAGTGGCCTGACTTTGCCGTAATAAAAAAAAAATTACTACTTAGACTATGAGGCTCAATGCAATATTCGGAAGGATTTAACCCTAGTCCCATTAAGGTCATGAAGTCTGAAAGGAAGACCTTCCGAGTACCCTGAACCTCCTCAAAAGTAACCCTGAATCCCCGGTACCCTGGGCGCCTCTGCTTCAAATAACTACGTGAATACATGTTACTTAATTTTGTTAGTATTAATTGCCTGGTGCAGGTATTGCAAGGTATTTCGACCACTGGTTACCGAGACGTGCGTCGTTTTCTAAATAAATCTTATCTTATGTATTGAGGTAAAGCTGGTAAAATTTATGAAAAGATTCTAGTTGAAATAAATTTTTGTAATGTAACTGTAGTTTTACTTATCTGTGTGGTTTATTAGGTACCAATAATGGACATATTTGTACATATCTACGCAGGTCGCAGTATATATTGTTAAGAATGTCACTTTCAACTGGAAATATGACTACTCGTGAAACGCACATCACACCTTTATCCCCAAAAAGGTAGGCAGAGATACTCATTTTTCACCATGTGCATTTCGTCCCATTACAAGATAGAGGACTAACTTATCACAAATTCTAGTCTAAGCGTTTACTGAGAAGAAAAACCCAATATCTCTACCCGATCCGGGATTCAAACCCGAGAACGGAAGCCATACTGCACCCACAACTACGACGGAGCTAGTCATATCTAAATTCATACATGTCGATAAGGGTCACTTACTGAAAGTATGACTTGTGTAGCCTAAACAAATATGACATCTAATTGGCGTGTTTGCGTTGGAACATTTCGTAAGTGCCAACTTGTCTAGACGGTGTGTAACGTATGCTACCAAGGTCGGCGAAAACGTAACTATTTGATGTATTGTGCTGATTATATATGGGCCATCAACCCGGTGAACTTGTTTATCGAAATGAAACTATTTTTATTTTATCGCGTTTTTTAACCGACTTCAAAAAAGGAGGAGGTTATCAATTCGACGTGAATATATTATTTTTTTATTTATGTTATAATTTTGCCGACGTTTCGTATACTGCAGCCTGGTCGGGGGTTTGAGGTGTTGGTCGCCCGAAGTCAATTACAGTATATACCTACATTTCACAATTATATATGTAATCATGTAAGGCAGAAAATTATAATATAAAAACCTGTGATAAAATCCGATAGTTTTCATTTCGATGTCGACACTCGCGTATACATAAGAAATTATACTCATATTTATTGTATACAGTATTCATCCAGTTATTTATAGCTTTTTATCGGGTTTTTACCCAAGCGCAGGTTTTCAATATAGTAGATTCCCATTTCTCTGATAGCGCTATCGGCAGCGGGGAAATTTATTGTAATAATGTCGATTTTTATAGCTCTTAAAAACAGGGTACCAAGGACCGTAATCAAAATAAAAAAGCACATTAGTCAAATTCTCTATTACACTCAATGTAATGTGACTTAACACCTAACCGTAATAAATAACAATTGAACAAATCAACATATCCGCTTAGCACCAACCAAAATTTTGGCATAATTTCAACAATTCCGAACTAGGCCGGCTTCCCGCTGCTCTGTGGCTGTAGTGGCGAGGGCAGGCACACGGAGGTCGGGCTGTCGTCTAGGATCGACGCGTTCTCTTTTCTCAGACTACCCTCTGTCCTGTGAATTACTTCAAAAGGGTCGGACTGGACATGCGTCTTCGGATCTACGAGACTAAATTCGTCGTACGTCTCCAACATTTTATACTGTTCCCGTGACGTTTGGGGTGCGAATGGGTCGAATTCCTTCTTCAGCGCTTCGGGACTGAACGGGTCTTTGGGTTCGGACTTCGGCGCGTCGTCTGCGATGCTGTTCTCTCCACTAAAGTCTGAGAGATCGATGTCGTAGTTTATATTACTGAGGCCTGGTGCGAGGTTGTCGCTGCCAAACTCGTCTGGCGTCATCAGCTCGTCCATAGACCTCGAGTCGAACGGTGTGAACCCTAAAGGAGAAGGCGTGAGTAACTCCATAGAGTTCGTCTGTTTCAAATCCCAATTTTGGTCTGGATTTGGTGGTGATTTTGACGGTGATTCTTTCTCTATCACTTCGAAGCCTAGGATGTTGAGTTTCTCTGTCGTTTCTTCGACTACCACTCTGGGCTCGGGTTGTGTCGCTGGCTCGTAGGGCTCCTGTGGAATACTCGCCGGCTGGTAGGGCTGCGGTGATATACTCGCTGGCTGGTACGTCTGCTGTTGATGACCATTCTCCAAGTCTATGAGCGGCGCTGTGCTGATCTCCTTGAACTTGCCGATGCGCGGGAGTTCCCTCCGCGGCTTTATCTCCAACGGAGTCTTTGCTAATACGTCTTGGACCTTTTTAGCGATCTGTTCCTGTGAATGATAATAAATTAATTTTTGTTAGTATTATGACCACTTTTGTGGGTTGATAACCATTGGTCTTAACTGACTTTTTGTACGAAATTATGTGATAAACGAAAAATTCTTTAATTAAAAAAAAATATTGTTTTATAGTTGTTATTAAAACTTCTAACGTATTTAGATTTTAGATTCATAAATTACTAATAATTCTGAGGACCGTGAATACAAACAATCTGTCTTTAGTAAACTAGTTACTACTCTGCCAGGACATAACCAACGTACCTCGAATGTGACCGCATTGGTTGCGAGCTGCTCCGCCCTGCTCTCTATGTCCTGCGTCTGCGCAAGGATCTTCTCCGCCATGGCCTGCTGCTCCTCCGCCTCGCGAGTCGCACCACATAAGGACAAAGCGGCCGCCTGCAATATATCGGTATTTTTCGGTTATTAAAAACACATGTCTAGATTCATCCAAATTTATTACGATACTAAGTCAAGTAAATGACTAACGCAAACCGTTCATTGACATCTATAAACAATTAGAACTTAGAGTAACTGAGCTACAAGGGGGGCCCAGGTGAAATATTCAAAGCTTTTTTTTTGTGGATAATGAGTGAATAACTCAAGCTAGTTGCGCCGTGTGGTGCTTAGAGGGACCAAGTAAGACCATCAGGCATCAAGTGACATAAATTTTTCTTCCTTTTTTTAATGCCTTAGTAGGCAAACGAGCAAGGGGTCCACCTGATGGCCATCCGCTGTCCATGGTCTAAAGCGAAACCAGAGGCACAGCCAAGGCATTGCCTACCTACCTATATAAATCGTTAGAAAGTAATTTATGTTGCAACAAACACAAGATACATATAACAAACAAATGAAACAGGCTAAAAACACTTAAAACTATGTTTGTCACAAAAAAGGCTCCAACTCAGCAATATGCCAGTGAAGCCAGCGCTGCCCTTCCGATACTAGTGCACATTTCCTAAACTACAAGATACCAACTGACCCAAGCACTGCCTCCGATGGACGCGGGCATCGCCATGTAGCAGTCGAACTCCTTTTTATCCATGTTCAGGGACTCGGCTGACAAATTCTCGATGAACGACACCGCACAACACTGGAAATCAAACGTAAAGGATATCGTTTTTACAAAGAGACAAGCTAACTTATAAAACCCGTCGTTACCCACGTATGTGTCGCGTTTTAAGAATCAGACTAAGTATTTTCGGTTTCGAAAAGGCTGGGATTGTGTCGATTGACGAGGGATACCTCTCATCAATCGATATTCTATTTGTATGTTCACTTACTACAAGCAGTGGATACACGTCGGCGTTTCAAAATGTATTTATATCTTTATTAACTAATACTATATTAATTTCTTTTTATAACATATTACCCATGTTGCTGTCCTTGTGAATATAACACTATATCACTCAAAGTACAAATATATCAGTTTTAATGAGATTGAGAAGACAATGAGAAAAATATAATATGAAAACAATATACCTTACCAAATTCGTGAAGTAGTACCCGCCCTCGCCGGTCATCAGCCGCTGCGCGTTACAGAAGCGCGTCACGAAATTTATATTGCTGACCAACCGCGGCGGGTTCGCTTTCAACACCTGCATGAGGAAGCGTGTGATTACTGGACAATAAGCGGCTATATTTAGTACTTATGTTACAATATGTGTCCTGTGTACTGTAGTGCTTCGTTATAAAATCGAATAGTGTTATTGTTTACGGGCGGTCGTCACACTATCGATCAACCAGCTTTGGTTATTTTATCATTCAATGTAGATATTTTTTAAATAGAAAAATATGTTGGGAACTTTGTCTCAATATCCTACTTTCCTATGATAGCACTTTTCTAAAAAATAATAATATAATTAACATTAGATGCACATCAACGACAATCATTGTAAAAATCCACTGGCAACCATGGTAGCAAACTATCAACGACCATGGTAGCAAACCATCAATGACAATGGTAACAAACCATCCATGACCATAGTAATTATCAAGTATAAATAAACATGGTAGCAATTCGATGCTCCCATGGTCACCCATCGCTGCGAGTGTAGTGTACTGACGGTGAATATGAGCGCGGGCAGCAGGTCGTCGGCGGAGGCGGGCGCGCCGGGCGCCGCGCACAGCGCCAGCACGTGGCGGCAGCAGCGCCGCACGCGGCCCAGCTTGCCGCCCGCCCACCACGCGCTGTCCATGCCCAGCAGCTCTGAGCACAACGTTACAACGATAACTACATGCCGCTACCATCAACTATCACCGTGTCCACTGTAGCATGAAATAATATTAAATAGTATTCATGCGGCTCACCACTCACCTGGCGTGTCAAAATAAGCGCCATGAGCGTTGACTTGCACAAAAGAAGTGTTCGCATCGTCTGTGTAGCTGATATATCTGCTAGAGCAGTGCGGAAAAACATGCTATTAATACGCAATCACTTCTGTAGCGCTCATTTTCACACTAGGCAATAAGCATGTAGAGATATAGCCAATCAGTAATAATGTATTTTGCTTGTGAAAAAGAACTTTACTTGTTCATTTCCTTATAGTAACTCACCGCTAATAGCTTTGTATAACAACTGCCTGCAGGTAGCGCTGTTCCTATCCAGCTTGCACTCGAGATGCTTCTCGCCGACCCAGCTCAGCTGCTGGATGCGCTCCGACATGGCGCGGTCTGCTCGCTCGTCATCCGTCCCGCTCGGCGAGAACACCACTGATGGCAACCTGAAACGACCAACAAATACATTATATACCTAGTTGCTTAAATTATTCAATGACTTGGTTGATTGATTGGTTATTATGGGTCGATATTATTCAGCCTTTTGTCTAGATTATCTTCAGTTCAATTCCGAGTTGGAATGACACTATGTGAATATTTGTAATATCAATTGCACGCGATTGATTCTCCAGGAGGGTGTCTAGTTTAGAAAAAAGGCCGGTAATAAAAACGAATCTAAATCGTTTTTGCAATATTCATAGAAACACACGTATTACGGTAATCTCATGAGGGGTAGAACAGAGAGAAACGGTTGATGGTGTTTTATGGAATCGACTACGAAGGACTTCGGATCCCGCAAGACTAATGGAGACAGAATAAAACATCTCGTATAATGTTTAAAAGCAAGCTTGAACGTATTATCGGACAATACAGAACAGTGGCGAAGGGTCCATATAATCCGATTCCTGCCGGCTTTCCTTTATGTTGAATTTATCTAGAATCTAATTATCATCAAAACGATTTGTAGACCGCATTTATACATATAAATACAAAATTCGTTGTGTCGGATTCCCTTTCGGAAAGTTACATCCTTCGCCACTACTACAGAATATGGTATACATTATTTGCACAGTATACTCACTCGTGCAGGTATGTCATGGCGTGCTTCTCTACGAAGTCCATGAGCAGCTCCCTGGTGTCGGAGTCCACCTGGGCGAAGTGCGGCGACACCTCCATGTGCTTCATGAAACGCTACAACAAAAAAAACACTGTTGTTAATGTGTTAATTACTCAAACACCTGGTGTGTATTTAAAAGTGCAATTTTAGTTCAGCCGCAAAAACTCTGTTTTTGTCAAATATTCTTTTTTTTGTGTCGGCGGGTAATCCCTATTGGAAGCCAAAGGCAAATTTAAACTTTTTTTTTCTTATAGCCAATTTAATGCAATAATTTGAATCCGAACACTGTAACCATTTTTTTTAAGTATTCGACTATTCGTCGCACCTGGTAGTGCCTCTGTACCCTCTCGGAGAGTTCGTCGACGGTCATCACGTTGGCGCACTTGATGACGTCCATGATGAAGGAGTAGACGAACATCCTCGCGTCGCGGTCCACCTGCGTGGTCAGCTGCGGGAAGCGCACGCGGAAGTCTGTCTTCATACCCTCGTTCACCATCGCCGGGATCTTGAACTCGGGCGGTCGGCGCTCCGAATGGTCTTGTTCATCTTCAAATATAGAAAACTATTTGATCATACATAGTAATGTTTGGGTAATGCACTCTACACATACTGACATTAAAAAGTATTTCCAACTCCTCCCTATCTTTCTGTTTGATTAATTTCGTTGCGGGATAATGACAAATTAGTTTTCCCTAAGACTCGCCGAGCTTCATCGCTCGGTGTCATAAAATGCGTGCCACTGCTGATCCTGGCTTACAGGAGTTGTAATGGTGGGTGTGAGGGAGGAAAAGTACTCAAATTTTTGATCTCGAAACGACTTCTTACGCAAGTGTAAACGTAAACAAAGTCCAGTTTTTAGGTTCAATAAAACGCGTAAATCGACCAAATCAGAGAGTAACGAAAGAAGAAAATAAACAAGACTTTGAATAAGAAACCTCCTTCTTTACCAAGTCTTTTAAATTTAAAGACAATTTCTTTTGGCTTCACTTCGCTTAACCTCAGCTGTAGTGAGCCACTCTGCCCAGCCACAATAAAAAAAAAGTACAATATCATCGGGCAGACCCTAAGAGTATACAAACCTGTATTGCTTTTCCTGAACACGCTGAACTTAAGAAGGTTTGCCTTTTTGAGGGTCTCGCTCTGCCGCAGCCGTTTCTCCTCGAACTTAGAGAAGGATGAGTGTGACGTCAGCTTCAGACTTCGCTCTTGTTTCTTCTGCTCGGGCTTGGGTGGTGGAGGAGATGTCTTTACTGCTTTGCCTGAAATTGGAAGTAAGCTGTGAAACACTTTAACCTTAAAAAAAATCGGGACCACAAAAGAAGCACCGACTTTCAAATACGAAAAGAATCATTAAAATCTGTTCACCCAAACATAAAAAAAATAGTCGAATTAAGAACCTCTTTTTTTGAAGTCGGTTAAAACAGTCTCCTACACGAAGTTTTTAAACGCGTAGTAAATCGATGCAGTTTACAATAGATATTGCATGGATTCGCGTCACAGTATTGAGTATTACAAGTGATAACTTAATGTAGTCATAACTGACGCAAATATATATCGAAGTACTCCGAGCGGGAAGTACATTTATCAGAAATTTTAAAAAAGTCCCATCGTGTGTCATCGTTGTAACTATAGGCTTATTTCTATCGGCTTAGCTTAACATTAGGTGCAGTGAAGCCACTTTGTAGAGCTAGTAGGAAAAAAAATACAAAATAAAAACAACTTTAGGCGCTCACAAAATAGCGCAGTAACCATTTTTTTAGAAACTATGTACTGGAGATTTCTGAAACATACAGAAAATTATATTACTACAATATGTTATCATATCTTTGGTAGTATTCTTTCTATAATATGGATATTATATCTTTAATTTCACAATAAAAGCCACTGAAATTGTTGATTCCGTGCATCTCCTATAGTTCACATGTTTAGTAAGAAAAATTTTGATAGTAATTTTTTTTAAAAAGAGCTATTATTGTTTTTTTTTAAGATATTATTAATAAATCTTTGCTTATTCCCGTCGGAACTCTTGCACCGATAATGTATGGAAAGAATGCTCAAGGCCGTTTGATCGAGGAGAATCTTAATCATAGAAATGGAATTAAAGTTATATCATACGTTGTCATCATAAATGAACTGCTTTTAACTTTTTTTTTTCTCTTCTCACTTTATCATGTACTTGTAGTCTTTACCCTAAACTGATTGAAAAGAGCAACACCAGAGTTTCTTACCCGTTCTTCTCTGGTGAAAACTGCTTTCCGAACTGGCGGTAGAGTTAATATTGACGGAATCTAAATAATGTAGAACATTTTACAGATTCAAATAAATCATTTCGTTTCATTTTAAATACTGTGGCATTTTATACAAAAATATGACGTAATAAATATATCGTGAATCTAAGTAAAATAAAGTTCAAATATTTTCTACAAAACGCTTTAACCAATGGTAATGGTAGACGATGGCTCGTATAGTCAGGTAGATATGACTTTTACCATATTAAATACATGTCAGGACAATGGCTTTGTTGTTGGACTTTAAGAACAAAAATAGGTACCTATCTACCTCCGGCTACCTGCAGTTCATTCGCCCTAATTATAAAAAAAAAACAAACAATTTGTTTAAAGCCGTCGTTATACCTTATTGTTTTATGTCTGTTGCTACGCCTGCGTGATAGTTTTCTGGGATAAAAGTCCTGGGATAGAACGTAGCCAATGTCCTTCTCAGAAATTAATTCCCCTTAAACAATCTCCATGCCAAATTTCATCGATATCCGTTGCGTAGTTTTTGAGTTTATCACGTTCAGACAGGCAGACATAGGACGGGGGAATTTATGTTATTAAATATTTTTTAGAACTTTTTAAAAGGCACAATTCCGTCATACATGGTTGTTGCGAACTTTAACCGTTTACGCAGCGCATGCAACGGAAGCTGTCAAAAGGAATAAATTTTCTCAGTTTTTGCAACATTTTTCATTGATACTCCGCTCACATTATAAATGCGAAGGTAAGTCTAGTCTGTCGGACACGCTTTCTCGGCGAAACCACTGGACCGATTAAGATGAAATTTTGTACGGAGTAAGGTTAAAGTCTAAGAAAGAATGTGGGCTAGTTTTATTAAAGATTTGACACAAACTGAAGCCCGCGTGAAAAAACCAGCGCACAAGTCAGCATTTTATAAAGCCATAAAAGTGAACATGTTTCTTTTATCTGATGACTGATAAATACAATGCAAGGTGAAGTGCAATGTATCAAACGGAGTTTAACTTAACTCGTTCGATAATCGATCAATTTTATCGAACGATATGACGTTACATTACTCAATGTATAACAACATCAGCCCTGTATTATATACTGTCCCACTGCTGAGCTCGGGCTTCTTCTACTATCGAGAGGGATTAAGCTTTATTTCACCACGCTGGCCTAAGGCGGGTTGGCAGATTCAACATACCCTCAAAAATTTTATAAAATTTCTCAGATATGCAGGTTTTCTTAAGAAGTTTTCGTTCACCGTTAAAGCAAGCGATAATTCACAAAGTATACACACATAACTTTAGAAAAGTCAGATATGCGTGCCCTTGGGTTTTATACCTACGGACATTCGTCTCGGCTGTCCGTTCCACTCCCAACTAGACTATTGCCGCTTTGTTCTTCTGTTCAATGTAACTAAACATTTTTTTTATAGAATTACACAATTCTACTGTCAGACAGTAAAAGACAACGATATAAAAAAACAAAATTACACTCAAACATAGTTGGATATTGGATATATATATAATAATAATATCTGCCCTGTATTATATACTGTCCCACTGTTGGGCATGGGCCTCCTCTACTACCGAGAGGGTTACTACTGATTGGATGAATATTAAAAATTCCAAAAAATATTAGGGGGAGATACAGTACTAGGCGTCTGTAAAGTGACCGTGCTTCGGCGGATAAATCTATTGATTCTATGATTCGACCTATAATTGGAGCAGTAAAAGACAACTGCGTCATTTACGATTTTACACTCCGAACTTATAAACTTTTACACACAACAAGCTTAAGTCCTCCGCTTGTTTATAACAGTTCCCATAAACTTTAAAAATATAGAAGTGAATGAATGGCCATTTCGATAAGCCCCGATTAACCTTTGCTAACAAAGGTTTGACAGTGATTTCGTGATAAGAGAATTTAAATTTCGAACTTATCAGTCCTAGATAGCACGCGCGTTATAACGAATGCAATAAACAGCCGATAATTATGCAGTAAGCGACCATATCCTGTTCCGATATTTTAAAAAGTATTTTATGACAGAATAATGATACGTAAAAGATCACTTGATCGTAATATGCTACGACTTTCTATAAAAATAATAAATATACCAAAAGTTAATTGCAAGGTACATTCTGAATCATCAGATGTCAAGTCTCATAATAAGCAGCTATTACATTAAGTCCAATCTTTACATTACTGTTTTTGCTTGAAGTATATAGATCTAACTATGGTGCAGAAAACGGAAAACAGTATCCCAGAGTAAAAAATCATAAATAATATTCATGACTCTAGGGCACCTCCATTTTTTGCCGCTATGAACTGCACTGCACTCTTGTGACATGAAGTGGCTAATTTTCATGATCCTAATACTATTATTTTGGTATAGTCCCATATTAAAAGCCCAGTGACTTATTCACTACATTAAAAACACCACCATGTTAATTCTAAAATTTGCCTCATTTCATAAAGATACAAGGAAAATAAAGTCTCTTTTTTAAACAAACATACATATAGCATAGTGTTATATGATAATCGACTATAGTGATTTAAATCATTTAAAATAATATTAAAATATATATAAAGCGGTTTCCTCAATAAAATCTTTATTAATAATACAAGATATATAAATGTAGTACATTATATTTAAGTTTTTCGTTATCAAACCTATATAACATACAAATGTAACAGTGTTAGAAACACAATGTTATATTGTAAATTCTTTGTCAATTCATAATTTTGAAAGCAATCTGCACATCAGATATCTCCAAAAAATATTATTATGGAAGATAGCAATCCATAGTCTCTACCTACCCTAAAGGTCTGATATTATATTTGCTTGCATGTCAACAATTCTTCATTAAAATTTCTATGATAAGTACAGATTATAAACCAAAATATAGATTATAAATAGAACATTTTAGTGGATGAAATATCATATAAGCATTTTGGTGTACCTTCATTGCAAGTTTATATTCAATTTTAAATAAATAAATATCTCATTACCTTGATGTGATAATAAATAATACATAAAATTATGAGAAGTCAGAGATGTGTGCTTGGAGAGAGAATCAATGTAATATTGTAGTTTGTCTCTATTGACCTTCTCATTTACTATGATTCTGTGACTGCATTGTTGTGTAATATAAGTACCAAAATAAGACATAATTATTGATTAAATTTAATTACAAAACTGCACAACTATAACTTGGTCAAATTCAATGTTAAAAAAGATAGGTTTACTTATGGAATAATTATTTTATAATTAAATTGTTGCAGTATTATTAATGAAGTCCAAAGTCTCCAAGCAAAACATATATTTATGATGAAAATGCAAGTTACATTTTACGCATCTTTTTCTGATACACTGGCTGGTTTGATAAAACATTAAAAAGACTTACCAGCTGCGGCTTTCCTCTGGCGCTGCATCTGCTCCCTGTGACATTTGGAACAGTAGCCCTGCCACTGCGGGTTGCCATAGTAATCACAGCCATTCTTGCACTTCAGGTCGCTCTGGTCAATCCTCAACGAAGGCATCTTGGATGCAAACATCATGTACTTGTAAGACCTTTGCAAATTCGGACCGTACCACATTTTAATTATAGTTGTATAGATACGATTACTTTGTATGATTTGAAAGTTTATTTATGATAGAGCTATTTCCAGGGATGATGGTGATGAGATTCAGTAATGTAAGCCCAAAATAATTGTGCTAAGGCTTTTACTCTCAAAGTAAATAAAGGCATGAAATCAAACCAGTTCCAACTGGTTAACTCAAGTACATACAACAGGTAATACTTCGAGTACACTCGTTACCCGTGTCTCTAACTAAACGAGCTCTTAAACCTCTCTACAGCTTCCTATTCATCAACTTCCTTGCAGAATACACACGCACCGCGTTCGCTAACAAATTCAACCCATTTTAAACGCAGGGCGCAGCAAAATCGGTGTGATACGCACAAAACACAGCACATTGCAATACCAAACGTTAACGATGACCGTCCGACGGTCATTCGCCGTTATATAGGGCGCCGTTATCGTAAAAGCGTACTTGAAAATCGACGATAACCAAATGTGCTGTATAAATTACTAGCATTCGTTACGCTTTGTGCGCAAATTTATGGTAACGTCTGAAAGTACGGCAGCGGACAATAAACACTCACCTTTGTTTTCAAATACTTTTATTTCCTCTTTATCAACTTTGTCATGAATTATTTCTAACAAAACTGATTACATTCGCTCACACAACAAACCATTTTGATTTGACGTTTCTGTTGACATTTGTTTTCCTCGACAGTCACAGACATAAAACAATGACAATGGAAAATAAACCGTTCAGCTTACGCAAACAGGGTTTTTTCTCATAAAACTAAAACATCTAACTGAGATTATCTATCAGTAGGTATTAGATTATTATTTACAAATAAAATTGATGTATGTTTATTTTATCTTCATCTTCCTAAATGTTAAATTGATTCTTGCACCTAGTAATTTCTTCCGCGTAGGCAACGAATGATACCAGAATTCATTTGTCGGGGGGTTCATCATCAAAACACTGCCATTCTCCAGATTTATTTTTACTGAAAGGAAAAATTCTGTTATTGCATTTAAGTAAATTGTTTTAAGTAAAACTTTGAAACGCATTAATTAACTTCCTTTAAAAACCCTGTTGTCATGGTAACAAATTTCAAACAATTTTGGCAGAGAATTTTTTCATAATTTCTATTTGAAAATCAACCAACTGATCACAATGGATTATTTACAAATAAAAGATGGGCAATATACTAAAACTATATATACAATGGTAAGATTCCTTATAATCATACAACTTGCAACTTTTTCTTAACTCATTCTGATATAGAAACAGTACAACACACTTTTCCAAACGTAGCAAAATTAATTTAGCTTAGTTAGGTATTATGACCAGCGTGCCTAACTCGTACCTACTCAGGGGGATACAGTCCCTCAACAATCGTATTATAAAATCCACATTAAATGTTTCCCGACCTGGGATTGGAATTACAGTCTCCTGTTGTACAGATCATTTCATACCTACGCTTCTAGTAGAGAGGCCGTTCAAATACTACGTAACGCATTTTTTTAATATTATAACAAGATACCAATTTATATGCAACCTAAGATCCCCGAAGTATGCATGAAAAACGTCAAAATATGCAGTGTTAATGAAAAGAAACTATTTATTACGTATTTTTACAAATCATCATACAATTTATTATTTACTATTCAAATTAAATAAATGGACAATTTATTTTTATTCTCGTTCATAGTCCATATATTTTTTCTAATGGTATAGTAGAATATGTGTTGCGTACACGGTACGGCTATCACGCTGAGATTGAGGTTCGATCTCCGGGGCGGGCACAGTGATATTGGGTTCGTTTGTTTTTATAAACTTTGGTGCTAAACTAATACTTATTATCTATGGCATAAGTTCTCTTGTTCCTTAATAGTATTGTGTATTGACGTATATTTTAAATACTGGGTTATTTTAGCTTTACCGCTTTAATTATCCCGAGGAAGTTATAAAATATCGCCTAATGAAAATATTAACCATCCCAGACATTACATACAAAAACCGGAAAATATGCCAAAAAAATGCAAATATAAATGCATGTAATCCGGTTCCTGCTTACAAGAAACTAGCTCAAGGCAAACTTAGACAAGAGGACGAATAATGAAGAACACTCTAAATATTGATATTATATTATATTCCTTTCAAATCGAATAAGAGTTTAGAAGTAGCTAAGTACCAAAGAAAGAGGACTAGAAAGGAGACTGCAGTCGTCGTTCAGACGTGATTTATTTTTTACCAGGATTCTTACGTAGGAACTTTACTTACTTTAAAAATCTACAAATATTGTCTTGTAGGGAATAAAACGAATTGAAATTGAAAGAGATACATTTCAAGCATCTTACCCAATGACTTTTTTGTGGTTACCCCCCTGATAAACAAAAATGTATGTAACCTATGAATTGGTCGCCATGGGAGACTTTTTATTTACTCCCGCAAAATCGAGACTTGGATGCAGGACATGTGGGGCGGCATAAACTTGGTAGCCTGCAGTGGCGTAGCGTGGGTTATTGCCATCCGGGGCGAACCCAAAATTTACCGGCCAAAAGCAGCGGTCGGAAGCAAAAAATTACTTCAACAAATAAGGTTTACGCTTGCGTTCCTAAAGCACTAACACATGCGACAAAAGTAAAAAAAACTTTGGTACGAATTTTGACCCCTTCCCCGCCACGCCCCAACTAAGCTATGTCGCTGGTGGCCTATACTTATTACTTAAGATAAGTATAAATCTGCCACAGGCCTTGTATACGTTCATAGGCATCCGCGCTCAGTGCTAAGCTTACCAACAGGTGAATGACCTGTCATCCCCTCATTAAGTTTTAGGTATTAAAAGATTCGTCCTATATAAATTACGAAACTAATTCCCAACAAGTGCAATACACACATTTACCGCGTCAAATACAGGCGTATCTAGTTTGAATTGAGTAGATTAGACTCGTATCTAAACACAGGCTTAGAATTTGATAACATCGAGCACGCGCAACGGCCGTTAAGCATTCAGCCAACACATGCGTGCTAGACTAGTGAGTCCAGGGTCGGAGTTTTTATCTGGAAAACAGTTTTTTAAGGATAAACATCCTGTTAGGAAGTACCTTTGGCTCACGTACTGCGAATACAAACAAAGTAACACATCATAAGATTTTTTTTATCAGATATATATATCGATCTTACTGGAAACCACGAGAAATAAAACATAACCGACCTTCGTACATAATCGTACACAATCAGACATATTATACATTTCCTCAATTCCAAAGATAAACTCACTGCATAAGCAAAGATAATAAAAACAAACAGCCCAACCCATGCCGTGCCCAAATTTGCGACAAGGAAGTGCGATTCAAGGTGCACGGCGAAAACGGGAAAAAAATACCAGAAAATTCTACATCAATAAATAAGAGGACCAAAAACGAATACTCACGTTTCGTTTAACGGGGCTACTGATTAGATTAACGAAAATTGTTCATATCGCGACGGATTTTATTGAATATAATTTATGATTGGATTATGTAGTTTAATCCTGTAGTATTTGTGTTTAATATGTTTATTAAGGTGAACTGCTTGTCAAAAATAAGGGAGAATAGGGAACTTAAATCTGTTATTACCCACGAAATAGTATATATCCACGCCTGTTTACCTTAAAGCGTAAATGGGGTCAGCTTAACCGATGCAAATCTACTGTCTCACATGGGTCCATTATATGTCAAGATTCAAATAACCCACACCCCTTCTGAATTCCTATTTCTCTTTTTCAACATTCCTGACGCATCCATAAGGCTCCTAATGCTTCCACAATTCTAGATTGTTTCATGTTTACGGGAGATCATTTTTATGTAATATGACGTGACACACTGCCCGTAGACTGGCGTATGCTATAAAAAAGACATCCCCATTCCAAAGAAAAAGTTTGTATTCTAAACAAAGAACCACGCGATCATCCGTGCAATGGATGATAACCTATATTCAGCAGTCCACGAGTAAACCATTGTGAATCGTTATCTGTCAACAGGACCACTTGGCGGCTGTTACAGGCGTCCTTTCATGTAACACTTGTGATTTGAATAATCTTAGATAATTGTTTAAAGAGAAGGTCTCATATAGTTTTCATAAGATCAAATTTGGTACTGAAAAAAATAGTAGGTATTGAAATGTGAATATACTACTTCTATCTCTGCTGCATCATTCAGGGATAGAGCCGTAGAGAGAGTTTGTAAGATTGATCTATTATATTATATACTAAGAGTAATATTATGCACAAAAACGATCTCAATGACGATTATAATACTTTACAGCATTCTCTGGCAAGGCTTATTTGAAGGTGCAAGATATGCCAGAGACATATTATGTTGCAGACATATTCGTGTTGTTTAAAGGTTTCAGTATATTGTCCTCTTTTCCAGATAAAAGAAGCGAGGTACGAGGATGCAATCAAGGCCCTCAACGATGCCATCAACTTCAATCCGAATCGAGCTGGTCTATCCCTCCTAGGTTATTGTTACTTCAGAACCCAGGCGTTCGTGGAAGCCGCCAACTGCTATGAGCAATTAACAGCCATGCACCCTGATATACCCGAGTACAAGTTGTACTTCGCGCAGGCGTTGTACCAAGCGTCTATGTTCGACGAATCATACAAGGTCACGATGCAGATCACAGCACCAGAGTTAGAACGGAAGGTTGTCAAACTTCAATCGGCTATCAAATACGGCGAGGATGATACGATAACCGCGAAGGGATTGGTTGATTCGTACCCGCAAGAAGATCCCGACAAAGATATCAATCTGGGATGTTTATTGTTCAAAGAAAATCAGTACGAGGAAGCCTTGCAAAAGTTCTCTCGGAGTCTGAACGTGATCGGATTTAATGCACATTTACATTACAATATTGCGCTCTGTTATTTCCGTCTCAAAGAATACCCACAAGCGCTGAAACATATAACTCTTGTTATTGAGAAAGGTATAAGGGATCATCCGGAGCTGGCTGTTGGTATGCAAGCAGAGACATCTGAAGTGAAGTCTGTGGGGAATACATTAACTCTACACGAAACAGCTCTAACAGAAGTCTTTAATTTGAAAGCGGCTATAGAGTATCAGTTAAAAAATATCGAAGCATCAAGAGAGGCTTTGAACGATATGCCTCCGAGAAATGAACATGAATTGGACGCTGTTACCCTCCACAATATTGCTTTAACGTCCATAGATATAAAACCGACCGATGGATTCGAAAAACTGCATTTCTTACTTCAGCAAGATCCATTCCCTCCAGAAACATTTGCCAATTTGCTCCTTCTGTACTGCAAATTTGAATATTACGACTTAGCTGCCGACGTGTTAGCAGAGAACGCACAATTTACTTACAAATATCTAACGCCATATTTGTATGACTTTTTGGATGCTATTATAACAAGCCAAACTTCTCCTGAAGAAGCATTCCAAAAGTATGAAGATATCGCTTCAAAACATGCCGAACAGTTGCGAAAACTGACTAAAGTTGTACAGGAAAGTCGCTCGCAAGGTGACAACGATCAAGTCAAGAAAGCTGTTGTGGAATACGAAGAAGCTTTGGAGCGATACATCCCGGTTGTGATGGCTCAAGCTAAAATATACTGGGACATGGAAAATTACGGACAAGTGGAGAAGATATTTCGCAAATCAGTCGAGTTTTGCAACGAGTCCGACGTTTGGCGACTTAACGTAGCTCACGTGTTGTTCATGCAAGAAAACAAGTACAAAGAGGCGGCCAGCTTCTATGAACCCATCGTTAAGAAGCAATACGACAACATTTTAGACATAAGTGCTGTGGTTCTGGCAAACTTATGCGTGTCGTATATAATGACCTCACAGAACGAAGAAGCAGAGGACATCATGCGCAAAATAGAGAAAGAGGAAGAGCAGCAAATATTTGAGGACCCTCAAAAAAAGTTCTTTCACTTATGCATAGTCAATTTGGTCATTGGAACACTGTACTGCGCTAAAGGCAATTATGAGTTTGGGATATCGAGGGTGATCAAATCCCTGGAACCATTTAACAAACGTCTTGGCACTGACACATGGTTTTACGCAAAACGCTGCTTCTTATCGTTCCTGGAGAATCTAGCAAAACACTTGATCGTTGTTAAAGATAACACGATTAAGGACTGCCTGGTGTTTCTCGAAGGCTGCGAGGCGTATGGGCGTAGGGTCAGCACCGTCATCGAGAGCCCGTTCCAGGAAGAGGATGCTAACAGTAAAGCGAAACACACCGTCACGTACGAAGCTCGACTGCTTCGGTACATGTTTTACAAACTACGCAATATTGACGATTATGTTACTATTAATAAGTATGAAGATTTAAAATAGGTGCATATAATTATTACAGCTTCAGGTTTAGGCGTACTTCTGATCATAAATAAAATAAATTACTTATTTAATTTTGTTGTCCATTATCTACACAATGCTCAGCGCATTAAAAACTATAGAACTTTTTCCAGTGAGTCGTATTTTTATTGAGCTTAACTAATGCGAGTCTCCAGGCTGCAGATTTTGCGAGGCCTTCTACCCAATTGCGGAAGAAGACTAATGTTTTTTATGAATTTGGTGACAAGCAAGAGGTCTAGCGCTAACGCTAAGATAGAGTAACTCTGGTGACAGTCGATTAACATAATGTTTCGGTGTAACAAGAAAAAAACATAAAAAATCGTTTTTAAACTTTTTAAAACAAGTTTCCGGGCGTATAACACCTACCTGTTGGCATTACTCTTTTGTCTTTGCCAGATTTTCTGGCGTCCCTATGTTTTAGAACGAAGGTCCTTTCTTGACCCAACGATATTGACGCGATGGGATATTCCGGGTCTAAATCCGGCTCATTGTCACGGTGCTCACCCATATGATCATTGCCATCTCTATACCTGATACAAAGAATTTGAGGATCTACATTCTATTCCGTTTGTTGTCAAAGATTGGTAAAGTAGTAAGTTAGTAAAGCTATAATTATAATTATTCAAATGTTGCATAGGTATATGTATCACAAAACATCAAGTGTTGGTATCATATTTGAGCATAGAACACAGTACGTCACCGGTTCCACGACCAATAAAAAGAAATTGCCATAAATATAAAATAACCTAGTGTTACTTTACGATTACTATGGGTAAGTAAATTTTTTACTAAATATTGAAATAGAAATACTTCATTTAAAAATGCACTTACTTATTAACCAAAACAAAATCATATTTGATTCCTTTAATCGCTAGGAGGAACTCTCTCAAAGCAAGTACGGGGGCTGGCCAAGGTAACGCAGGAACTGTTATTCCAGAATACTTATAAGTGATGCCTGGATCCCCAAACGCCACTTGTTGCCTTGGCAGGGGATGGACTTTTCCGAAAACTCTGGAAAAAAACAATCTTTACAACTATAAACCTGATAAAAAGAGAAGAAATTCCCATATTATTTTTTTCTTGGAGAACTAATATCACAATGGTGTAAATCCAAAGATGTGTAAATGATATATAGGAGTTAAAAACTTTTAGTCGATAAGCAGTTTTGTCGTTGAATAATATAATTATTTAATTTATATAAAATAAAACCACATTTATATAGATGATGTTAAGATATGTTAATACATAATATTAATTCAGAGTATAACGAAAAGCACAATAAATCTATTAAATTATAGTAGTAAAATAAACTAACTCAGTTAACTAACCATAGACACAGCTTGAAATTTGAACTGAACAACAAATTACAAAGCAGTCGACAGCAGCAACAGGAAAATCGTTGAACTGTCGATTGTATGACAGCCAGAAATGACAGCCGCTACAAAAAGCAGCCATATTTAATCTCATTTGACCTGTTTGAGACTCTGGTTTGAGACCATCGACTGTCACGCAACAGTCGATCATGTGTTTTGTCGAATTATTTGTAGATTAGTGCAAAGTTACAATGTCCAAATTATCCTTTTTGCCTTCACAGTCGGTTAATGATGTTTTTTATATAGAGGACATAGATCGTTTTATCGAATTAGTGGAAGCGCGACCTGCATTGTACAACAAAAATGTTAAAGAATATGCAGATTTGAGTGTGAAGAAAAAGTTATGGGAAGAAATTTGCAAAGAGATATATTCCTTCTGGGAAGATATGAACTCGGGCTTGAAATACGAAAGCAGTAAGTAAAAAAGTAATGGATAGTCAACGAATATTGTCTTGAGCAGGCAGCTGATTTCCAACTAATGTGACCAATTAATGAGAATTACTTTAAAATACCGATTTTTTCCAAAATTTCCAAAACTTGAAATGCCCTGCACCTATTATATAAACCTTTGTCATAATTTGAATCTTATATTTCATTTTCATCTTTTTAGTTATACGAGTGCAAAAAAAGTGGACAAATCTAAGGAGTTGCTTTTGCCGCGAATTAAAATGGCAACAACGCGTCAAGAGTGGCCAAGCAAGTTCTAAACGCCGAAAATATATACATTATGAGAAATTGTTATTTTTAACAAACATACTAAATAACGCAGAAAGCAATAATAACGACGAATTTGAGGAAGGGAGTAATGATGCCGAAGAACATGATACGGATGATGACAACGATGATGCTATTGATGGTACTAATGACAATTTCGGTGAAAGAAATAGCGGGTCAGAGGACGAAGAGCTACGGAATAAAAGATCAAAAGAGAATTGGCCGGTTACCTGTCCGCAAACGCCATCGGGAAGCAGTGACTGCAAAAAAATCTATAAGCCTCAATTTGAAGAAGTAGAAATAAATAGTCCTCTGCCAAATTATGACGAGGACACATACTTTTTACTGTCCTTAGTTCCGCAAATAAAGACTTTAACGAGTGATGAAAAGTTAGATGCAAAAATTGCAATACTCCAAGTCATAAAAGACATAAAAAGGAGAAAAATTAATTCATAGTATTAGTATATACGTTATATGAAAATATGTACTATAACATACAGTTTATTAAAAGATAAAAACACAAAAGGAATTAAAATAAATATTACAAGATCTTAACTTTATACTTAATAATGTAGAAGTAAAATGTATAAATTCAATTAAATTTTTAATACCAAATCTAATATCATTTTTTATTATATCATTGTAGTAACATATAAGATATTTTTCGTAACTTACACAATAAAAACGTTACAAAATCATAATTTGTAATCTCTTTATTTTTAGATACTTATAGGCAGGTGCGATCACTTCCAAACAACTGACATCAGTGTTTTATAAATACATATAACAAGTTACACTTACTTAATTTTCGCCAAATCTCCAGTAAAGTATTCCAGTGTATTCTCAAGTTCCATAAATATATTTTTAGCTGTTGATATTGGTATCGGTACACAATATTCCAAATCCAATCCTTCATCCTTTATAGATTTCCATTTTATTGAGCCTACATCGATATTTTTAAGTTTATCCATTTCTCGGAAACTTAATAGGTATTTTTTTTATTTGTTGACAACATTAGTATCGTATTGTCATTTGTCAAAAACACCGGCTTTGTAGTTTCAAGAAAATTATTATTATGCATTGCCCGAAGTTATTATACAATTAAGCTTTTAAATGATTTATGAATTCATCGTGTTTATTTTAGTTATTCGTCTATAATACAGACAATAGGTAATAGTTTGCATATATTATCGTCACTGTCTGTAGGTCACTACCAAGGTCACAACAATATGAAATGTTACCATAAAAAAGAATTATACACCACAATCTTATTCGATTACCCCTGAACATGAACCGTAAAGAAATAAAAACTTTGAAAAAACAATATGTTGGCATATGTGGGGATCAAATTAAATGAACCTATAAATATTGCAGTAAGCTATATTTTTTTTGCTTAAAAAAGTATGAATAACTTCTCACAGCCGTTAAGTCTTTCGATATTTTTTAACGTTCTTTTTGATAATTCTCGCCTCATACCTTATTATACGGATCGGTCAATTTTTGGGATTTGAAATAAATAAGTAATAAAAATATAATAAAATAAATTTAATCTTCTCTCAAATAATTAAAAATGTCTACAAAATTATCCACTTAACAATGTCGTAGGAGATCATTTCTCTGTTCTAAATAATATTTTTTATTATCCGCAGAGGAAAGGTGGGCCCTGCGATGATCTTCGCGGCGAGCTTACGATTTCCGTGTTGGCTTGTAAAAACTTTTGAAACGCCTCCGACCCTGTTAAAAATCTTTGACTAGTTCGTGAATAACATTGACTGTTCATTTCTGATGTGGTTGTTTGGTCGTCGGGCATTGTTGTTCTAGAACTGGAAACAAAAGCAGAAGCATTAATCAAACTAATGAAAGTGCCAAATGAGTGTTATGTGCCCCCTGTACTCTACCATGAAATTCCATGGTTGGGAAATCATAATTCATCCGTTGATGCTATTTTCGTACTTTATTATTATCAAGAACCTATGCTTAGTCGCTGAATATTTATGTAGACTTGAGTGCCAAATGAGTGTTATGTGTCCCCTGTACTCTACCATGAAATTCCATGGTTGGGAAATCATAATTCATCCGTTGATGCTATTTTCGTACTTTATTATTATCAAGAACCTACGCTTAGTCGCTGAATATTTATGTAGACTAGATGGTTTAATTTACGTACTTTGAAAAATCCAGCAGACAATCTTTATCATAATAAACAGAATACTCTCTAATCCTTCTGATAGTATCGCCGTTGTCGAAATCAGTTTCGTAGTCATATTCATAAAGCTTCTCTATAATGCCATCCTTATCCTTCACGGTCCACACACACTCTCCCGGCAGGCCCTTTAGCTTCGGCGCATCAGACACTATGGGCACCACGCTCTCATCTCCATGTATTTCTGTAACCCTGGTATCATTACACCGCGGCCAACTCCTCGTACTATTCACTAATATCTCTGGTTCATCTGACATTTCCCAACGCGATCTAGTGTTTCTTGGCCGTCGACTGTTTTGTAAGAACTTCTGTATTTCTGATTTTACGTCTGAATTCAATAAATTATCTCTTGAGCTGACTATGAAGCGACTGCAATAGGCTTTCAGCTCAGTGTTTTTCGATTTGTATATTTCATTCATCAATTCCATGAGGTTTTTTTGGACTTCTTCTTTCTCTTTCGTTAGTTTCCTTACGCGAGCCTTGAGAAACAGATTTTCTTGATGAGTTACCAAGTATAATTGTTGGAAACTGACATACCTAGATCTATTCTCTTTCATTTGATTTTGCGATTGTGCTATATGTCGCATAAGCCTACTTTTGGCTAGACTTTCAAGTTGATATTGCATCCTTATATTTTTATTTTCATGTATCGCTGAAATAAGTAGTTGCCCTAAATTCTTTCTTTCTTCTCCCAATTCTTTGAGTTTTTTTAATAATATGAAATTCACGGTATTTAATTCCATCTTTCTTTGTTTTAATGTTATAAGAGCATTGATTAACTTTGTAGACAATATTCGGCCTATGTTCCCCAAAATTTGGTAATATTTCAATATGGAAACACTGATGCCAATGGCGGTTTCATTCAAACTTAATCTTACTTTGTTCAAGAAAACTGCTAAATTTACTTTACGAATTCTGCTTTTCGCGAATAAAATTATTTCCGTCTTCCTGTTAAAAATCGTGACGGCTAACGCTCCAGCGAGAAACATGGAGCAATGAAGGACAGCGATGCTGTCGTGTTTAAATCTATTTCTGTGCTCTAGAATCTTCTCTTTAGGAATTGTAGTGTTCTTGAATATTAACCCAAATGGTCTAGCAATGGAACCTGCGAAAATACAGGTTTATTATAATATATTTAAAGTAGTAATCGATAATAATTCCAAGAAACAAAAGGGCTAGGTGGATTATGTACCTAGTTATAATGGCTTAGAACAAAAATAAAAATATTTTTAACACTTATTGAATATTTTTCCTCATACTTAGCTATTTTTGTATGAAATAATAGCATACCTTGCTCTGCGTTTTTGTTTATTTTTATCATTATATCTCTACAGCACACAGCGACCCACATGGCCAAAGACAATCCTACTAACCACTTAAAAGCAATATACATTGCTTACAAATTAGAGATAATGTATATATTTCATGTCCTGTGCCCTCAATGATAAAAGTACCGTGAATTTATATTGATGAAATGAAAACATATTTTGTCGCCGTACAAAAGCTGTGACTGAGTGACATTTGATAGTTTCGATCAAAGAGAATTATAATGTTTCGATATTTTATTTTTTATTATGTACCTACCAGTTTTAGTATACTTATCGAAATGCAGGACTTTACTACTTCAACTCTAACATAGTTTTATATTCTCTTTAACTTCGACATTGCAAGATTTAACTGTCTAGTTTATTTGACTCTGATTGGGGAGCTTTGATGAATGTTCTAGCACCTATACCCCAAGGGTAAAAAATGCCTTTACAATGGAATAATAATTTCTAACTACCCTCCGAGTTCTGAGTTTTAATATTTCTCAAATAAAACGACCAAGGCTATCGAAACTAAATACTTCACATTAGTGGCATTTGAGTGTTTCGTTGGTCTATCACCACTTACGATTACAGTTGTAGGCCGTGTGTCTATTTCAATTGTTGATAAAATTTTACGACTCTAAATAGATTGATGATTCATTGTCTATAAATGTCCTAGTGTCGACTTCCGCAATTTATTTTATAATTCTGAGATTAATATTGTGTAACAAAAGAGTAATCAGCAATAAGGTGAAATCGGCTAAGTTCGGTCAAGGAGTAAGATTGTAGAACACAAAACTATTACTTAGTACTCAGCTAAGTAAGTATCTAGTTATTTTTATTTTTTGCATTGCTCTATACATCGCATTGTCTGGACTTCATCTTGATTATGTGGGCCTTATTATACGGGCTCTAGAATCTCTTATACCTACGTCGGAGGTAGTCCGAAGTTATCCTACGAATGTCCGATCTTTCCTAAGAATTTAATTTTTTTATAAACATATTAAGTATCCCCTATTGTTACACAAGGAGAATCAAAATTAGAGAATTTCTTATGCCACCCGGTATCCCCTGTCTATCGTAAGAGGTGACTAATAGACACACGGCCTACAACTGTCCATTGGAGGGTCGCGGGCGGGTGGCAAGAGGCCGTCCGGCGTTCGTGTGTGGTGACCCCCGGGAAGGACGGCAACGTGAAAGGTAGACCTCATGTCAAGGTCGTCCGATGTTCCCATCAAAACCGGGGAAATCAACGTTGAACAAAGCCTCCCCCCCCTCGAGGCAATTCTTATGCTCCCGGTGTCCACACCGAATGCACGTCCATGCATGGGGAGACATGTGTCGCGACTCTAGGCACATAGTCAAATGTGTACTTATACCACATGGTTGTAAGTTCACATTGATGGCTATAAGGGACTCGCGAACATTTCCCCTTTCCTTGTCCGCTCCGTCCATCCTAAGATGGCCCTTTCTACTTCCAAATTTTCCTCTCCTAATTTCCTATTAGGGCCCTGCAGTCACTAAGCCAGGGGGAACTGGTATCCCGTTCGCAGGTTTCCCTCGGTGTTGACTGCGGGGTCTGTAAGGTGCGTTCGGGTAAGATCGGATACAGTGTAAGATCGTATCACGAAAAAAAATCACGAATCTATGGTTATTTTTTAGCTTAAGCTACATAGGCGGCTACGCTGTTTCGCCCTATATACAGTTGACGCTACGACCAAAAATATATGTCTTGTGTGCAGTCAAACAAAAACGGTGGATTTCGCTCTTCATAACATTTTTGAGACTTCTATTTGATTTTGTGGACCTTATCATACTAGCTTTAGAAGAGTTATTAGAACGAAGTTCGAACTTACCCCAGGAACGTCCGATCTTTTCTAAGGGTTTTAAATTTCTATACAAATATTATCACCTATTTATAAGCTTGCACAGAGAGAAGTGAAAGATGATTAATGAAACAAAAACATAAAATAAAATAAACATTTATTTAAACTAATTGTCACTAATTCAATCTTTAACTCTAAGTAATCTTCTCATTTTCACTTGTATTGCTAGCCGTAGTAACTTGAAGTTCTTTTTATACCATTCCATATTGTATGATATATGTGCCTTCCAGTTCTTATCTAAGAATGCCTTATAGAAAACACTCATTTCATCCGCTGTAAGGTTTTGTTTGCCTTCTGGCAAATTTTTCTTTAGGTAATCTTCTCTTTCCTGAAAAAATATTATATTATGTTTGACTATTGTATCAATATATTATAAACAATATACATAGATACTATCATGTCTCTATGCTATAGGGGTAGGCAGAGACTGTGGATTGACACTTTTCTCAATTATGGCACACACTTATATTTATACCATATATATCATAGGCTTAATGACAAGATAAGTCTATAAACTTAAGGTTTACATTTAATACATTTACTTTAGCAATGATCTTTGTTATATTGTAGTGACATTTTTATACCCACGAACATTTGCCATTTTAGATACTCAACAATTGTATGAAAATAACAAATCTCCAAATCGATTACATACAAATGAATTTAAGGATTACATAAAAACAAACCTGAAAAAATCTAGAGTTATGTTGAGTCCAGAAGTTCTGGTTCCATTCTTGCACTTCGCTCCTCATATTCCTGTACTGTTTTTCTAATGTTGTCTCATTTTCAGGCTGTTTGAACACTATTCGTCTTAAATTTGATACAGGATCCGGAGGGCCTACCATATCTGTAGTTATCTTCTTGGGGTTAGGCGGCTGTATGGATTTTGATTCAGGTGTAGTGCTAGTCTGCCTTGGCAATACGTACATACATATTTTCTGCCTGTTTACAGTCACAATTCTACTGGATAACATGATTTTATTTTTGAATACATTTCACTACGCAAAAAGAAAATTGTTTTGTCAAAATCAGCTGTCCTAAAAGTCAAGTGACATTGAATCTGACAGTTTTGAAAAAAACTCAATTCTTTATAATAAAATTATTTTATTGTTAATAAATTGTTAGTTATATAAATATTCATACTTTTATTGTATTGAATCAAATCTATTGTTATCATAATAAAATTATATTTTCTAAGCAACTGGAAGTGAATGAAATAACTGAACGCGCCTTAAAATTACTGTCATGTGTCAACGTTGTCATTTCGATTTTTCCATTGCCGAATTATGTAAAAGTGTGTAAAGATTTTATTTATTTGTTTTAACGAAGATTAGTCAATTTCCATCGTGAAAACAACAATATAGCAACCTTTTACGACTTAGAAAACTTAAAATGGCGCGTGGAAATAAAAACGAACCTGAAGATGACTATTCAGCGAAATTGGACATGTGTCTAACCGACGGCATTGTAAAGACAGGTAAGTAATAAATTAAATAACGTAAAGCAGTTTTATTAGAGGTGTTAATTGAAAAGCTATATCCCGTTTCCTTCAACTCTTTTGATGTGAATGACAAAATATCCTATACATACTTTGTAAATCACACACGAACTAGACTTAGTATTCTAAACCAAACTCTATGAAAAGGGGGATATTGAATTAAGTTTAACACAGTTATTGTTAAGAAGTTTAGATCCCATAACAAATATATTCATTCATGTGTCCAGCGTAAAATCATGTAAGAAAACATTAATGAATTTTTTGCATTTTATAAATTAAGTTGTCATTCAATTTCATGATTTCTTGTATATAAAGCACTGCTAGATTAGATAAGGATCCAATGTCTGGATTAAAACAATAATATACTAGCCAGAGAGGCAAACATTAGAGTAGAAGACAGATTAGAATTTATTAAACAAAGCTCACAAGTTTAATGACTAATACAGATTCCTTAATGCTTGAAAATATCGATTATTGGTGTATCTATTACAATATTTTAGTATAAGGGATATTAATTAATATCCATTACAAATTAGTTTCATACTTGTACCCAATTACTTTATCATTTATTTTTTTTTTATTTTTATTTCCAGGCAGTGGTGTTCTCATCGGAGCTCTGACCTCAGTCTTGTTCTTCAGACGGAGGAGGTGGCCCATCATCGCCGGCATGGGTATGGGTATAGGTCTGGCCTATGCCAACTGCGAGTTTGAACTGAACTCAAAGAAGAAAAATGCTGCATAAATTAATTTACAATAAGGTCTACGGTAACCAGGTAAATTGGCAAAGTGGTAAATGGAATGAATGGGGATATGAGGTTGAATAGGGGCCTTGTAACTATTACATACATCATACTCGGCCTGCCACTTACAGAGCATTTCTTTATGGCCCATGAACATATTGTAATAAGCCCACCTGACTCAATAAAAGAAATGAATCTTCCCAAAAGTCCTTTTTAATTTAATTGTGAATACTAGACTAAAATTTGTAAAAAATCTAAATGTATTTTTAAACACTTAACTAGTTCAATTAATTTACATTGGCCTGAAGTACCATAACTAAGACGACTTTGTGGCCAGTGTTAAAAATGGTTGAGTACAACTGATATAGATGGATTGTCAATTTTTTTTATTTAAACATTGATTATAGAAATTTTTACATGAATTGTCTATCCATTAGATATGTGACCTATTTTCACCCCCATATCCCTATTAGCCCCATTTAACAGTAACAAGATTAGGAACTATAAACATTGTGTTCATGTACTATTCTGCCCAAAAAATATAATAATTTGCATAATCTCATGTGATAGTCACTCCATTTCCAATTTGTGGAAATTGGCAATTTCATTTGTACGACAATTCTGATAGAGTACACTAGTTCGCGGTTAAGAAACATGCATATAAAAATGTAACTATACAATTATCAATATACTAATTGGCAATGACTAGGACTTTGTATATTCCAGTGATGTGTTATTTGTAGCTCATTGCCACATATATTTTAGTGTGTCGTATTTTTTATCTTTTAGTACTTTAGTTTCGTATTGCATGTGCAAAGATATACTTAATGTTTTTATTAGAATGGTAATATGTTGTCACTTGCTTTGTTTATTACCACAAATTTTTAAATGAAAATCTGAACTTTGTTTACAAGCTGCATATATTCAATCAAGTTTGATTATAACAATCAATTATATCTTATCTCATTTCAGATAGAACTTTGATTACAAAAACGACGCAACTGAACTGCCAGTGACAGTAACATCGTCAGTAGATACTGTTTAGAGAATGTTGTAATTTTGTTGTACAAATAATTATTTAATTATGTAATAAATGCTGTTTATTTATCCATAATATAGTTCTTTTTTTTTATTCTGGCACTCCAGAACACAAATGACCTATGTAAAAATATATTCAACATTTTGTCAATTTTCTCTTTTATATGCATACATTTTTTGCAACTACAGTGAGCGCCAAAATAAGCCCCCATTTATTAGACCATTGTTGAACTCACCAAGTGTTATTATAATCCTCTGCCTAAGGGATCCATGACCTTGAGAAAACCAGTTTCACTTAGCTTACTTAATTTGGCATCTCAGGAGTTGACAGTTAAACCAATCCATTGTCATGATAAAAAAATGAGGCGTTGTTTTGTTTCCAAAACACGTTAAATAAAACACGCGAGTAAAGAACAATAATTAATATTTTATTGTACAAATTGATACTGGAATTAAGATAGAGGATAGTTTAGTTCTTAAAAGTAAAAATAATACAATATTGTTAAACATTTAAATACAGACAAAAACTAACAACCCATATACAGACACCCATTTGGTGGAATTAATTATACATTGTAACAAATACATTTTACTGCAATTGTGATTGGCAACACACATATTTTAGAAAAACCCTTGAATGAAGAACAAATGCTTTTGAAAAAGAAAACATGCGTTCTGGCAACACTAGCCTTCTGTTTTTAAGTAATAATCTATTTCCATTTTGTTTAGAATAACACAAAGTTTCCATTAGTTACGTTCCCAATTTACCTTTAACCCTCGTTTAATAAATTCAAAATAACAAAAATAGCGACATACACATTGATTTTTCAAACAAAAATAACAGAAATTCCTGAGAGCCACAAAATACATGTCTTTTATCTTATTAGTTTTTTATTATCTTTGTTTCTTGCCAGTCTGCCTGTTTTATTCAAAGCAATGGGTTTATGGCAACACATGATCTTTTGAATAGTAAGAGTAAAAATCGGTACAGTCAGGATGTCTTATTCCGTCTATGTGGTATATCTGACTTTTTAACCGACTTCTAAAATGGAGGAGGTTCTAAATTCTAATGTATTTTTGCAATTAAGGGTGTTCTAATCAAACAACAACTTTGATAGCTGGGTAAGTAAACAAGGATTTTTTTACTCTGTCATATACGGTCATCATAGTTGTAGCAAAAGACGAATATCCACTTGTAGACGGAATAGCACCGCCTCACCTTACGTACAATAATCACGTAGAAGATAATTATATACAGATACAGTTCAAGAATTTAATCAGCGACGTAAGAGGAGTTTAGATATTTTTTTTTATTCGTATTATAATTTAACATTTTGGTTCAAAAACTACACATACATGGCAAGAATATTATTACCAAGACTTTTTATATTACATTTCCACATTGTGCCTAGATATGAAATAATACACACACATCCTCACCTCTATCCCCGAAGGGGTAGGTAGGTAGGTGTAACCAGAGCACCCACTTTTAGCCAAATGTTTTCTATCACCATATCAGGCACATATTCCAGTCTCCGGGCTGAAACTGAGCAGAAAACCTGAATAATACTTTGCCCGACCCAGGATTCAAACCCAGGACCACCGAGCGCTGCCTTCCTGCGCACGCAATCCAGCTACGCCACCGAGGCAGTAATCGACAACATAAATTATGTACATTCAGTTTAGATTTACTGTACAATAAACTCAACACATATAGTTTTCTAATGTAAATGAAGACATGGTTACAATTACATATAATATATCTATTTAAATATTTATTGTATGTTTATAAAAAGAGAAAATAATCTACAGTTAATATTATCATTAGAATATTTTAATGATTAACATTTGGTACAACATTTGACTAGCATTTAGGTTTGTGACACCCGAATATAGAGAGGCTAAGATCGCCCATTGCGCCGCACATTCTATAGTCAATAATAATTTATAGACATGATTTTAATAATAAATAATTAACTTATTAAAATTTCTTATTATCTGTACTCCCATTGAAGTGGAGTGAATGTAGGGGAAAAACGAAGAAAAAGAACAAATAATATTTTAAGTAATTAAAAAAAAATTACAGCAGGAATAGACTAGGAGAAATTCGAAATACTTTCCTTGAGAGTCGCCAAATTATCCCTCCTGAATATTTGTTTATTAACCACATGACCGGCTTCTTCTTTGTTTGGTATACTATGCAAAAAGATTTTAAACATAAGGTAATAACATACTATCCTTGTATATTAATAAATTAAAAAATATGCGACGCAATGAAATCAATCCACAACCTTGTTTGACACAGCGCGTGCACAGTTCCGTACATTGTAGTTGATACTTCACACTGAGGTCGTTTTTGCATTCGCCATTTCAGAAAATGAACACATTGAGATTGTTCTTAAACTTTATACAGTTTCTATAATTATGCAAAGCATATAAATCAATAGCAGTTGTTCATTATTGCAGTGACAGGTTGATTTATTCTATAATATATAGCTGAAGTCTTTGTTTGTGTGAATCTCAGGTAACACTGGGTAAATAACATGATTGCCGCGGATTACTATCTATGTGTGCATTCTATAACGATATCGAATATTTTTAATATTGAAAACTTGTGATTTTTTCAAATTAAATCTAAGCGCAACTTATTGCGTTCTTTTAATGAAAAAGGGAACAGTATAATATAGTGTAATAGGACCACAAAGTCGTAAACCCTATAAGAATCAGAAAGTGCAAACTATTAATTTTTGTTTCGCGATGGACATTGTTCGTTTAAAAACATTTTTAAATACACCGCCCCTATGCCTACGCATTGCGAAGGCTCTCATACAGTTACCACTGAGAAACTGACTTATTATCATAGCATTGCTCCGTACTTAGCTAAGTGACGTTGGTGAATACAGGTCAAAAACTCGTTAGTTGGTTGCAACCTACATCCAACAGTGCATAAAACTCCGACGCAAAAATCATTGTATGTCCTACGACCCTTCAAATTGCAACATCAGTGACAAAACATCAATAGGGGACCGGACTCATTTTTGTTCTTTATTATTATCAAATATTTACGTTATATAAATTAAAACACAGAAAGAATTATTTAAATCCGGTAAAAAATCAACAAGTTATAAGTCTTTTAATTTCGGTAGAAGGGGTAAGTAACAAGAAACAGAAAAGAGGCGCAATACCCACGTGTGACGTCATAGGGCATTACGGCGCGTGCGAAAGAAAGAGATGAAGCGATATCCCCATTTCGCGCCCACTTCGGCACATAGTAATATCTGAAATATAAATTACTGGCTCATTTTTTAACCAATTTTAATGCAGTTTTCGCGGGAGGGTTTCTTTTTCGTATTATTAACCACTACATATAGAATAATGTACAAAATCAAACAAAGGCCGGTCCCCTATTCATGTATTTGTATATTTAAATTTAATACCGAAGACTGGTAAACATTTGCATTTTTTTATAACACAATCAGTAGACAACAGATAGGAACCGTGTCCATTTGCATGTTCCACGCAGCGTTTATGTAATCATCGACGATTATTTCTAGGATATTTCTAGCAACAATTTTTAATGTACCAAATAAAATTTAAAGCAGAATATAAGGGTATACACCAGTGTACACTTGATCTTAGTTAATTTTTTTATTGGCGGTCGAAATAACGTAGCGGGAGGCTCGCATAAGGACAGGGTCCTTTAACAAATAAATACCTAAATATAAATTTACTTTACACTGATCAATAATACATCTATATCTATAAAGATAATACATTGTTTATACACCACTCGTTAATATTTAAAAACAAAACATATCTCCAATACATTACATTTACTATAATTTTTATTTTGTCATAGCCATATTTTTTCTTAATCATCACTAGCATAATATTCTTTAGTCCAGCATTCGTTCATCAAAATGCTATAATTGGATTATTATTAATGCTATTATTAAACTAGAATATTTACTATAGGGACTTCACAATCTCGGTAATGTTGAGGTATCAGGTAAGAGTTGTTTCCAAACTCCTCCCTCAGAAGGTACCACATCTGTAGACTGCCTGAGCAGATAATGGCTGCTCATGCAAAGAGCAGTATAAAATAATCGTCTGTATATTATTCAAAGGTTAACTGATAAGCGTTTACACTTTAGTTATACAGCTTTTGTCTTGCTCTGACGAGTGACATTTAACGCCAGAGGAAACGAGACAAAAGATATCATAACTTAGGCAGGCACATTTATTAGTAAGGCTCTAACTGTAATACTGCCTTACACATAATTTTTCCTCATAAATAACAGACCCAAACATTGTGAAAGACCCTTAATAACTCCGTAAATCTGACACCATATTAATTTAAACTACATTATAAGGTCAAATATCAGTCCTCAGGTCCCAGAATCACATTTCATTCAGCTCAAAAGAGACTTCAAGACTGACTTTACCACGAGCAACGATAACCGTTAGAGAGGCACTATGCTAGCCTAATGAGAAATTTTGACCTTTGAATTATAAAGCCCAAAAATTTATAAAATTGGGAATAATTAAAAAAAGTCATGGCTGCGTTAATACTGAGAGGTTTTATAACAACGTTAAATAATGTAATATATTTCTCAATTTAATTATTATTCCCAATTTATAATAAAACGTTAATACGAACTGGGATATTTGAAAATCTATTTTTTTTTTTTTACTAAATGATTTCATGACAAACAATTGCTTGAAAAAAGTGAGTGTAGAGTGAATAATGTAGTTCATAATGTTAGTAACAATAAAAATTTTACTCGTTTTGTAAAAAATACGTTAGCTAAATAATAATATATAATATTTTTGGCACAATATTTTTCGGTCTTATATTTAAATATTAATGCCATAAAAAAATCAAAATCCAATAAAATAAAACTAGCTTTAATTTTTTTTTTCTATAAATAATTTTATTTCATAATGAACCCTGTTTTGGCAGAATAATTTGTTTCCTTTGTCACCAAAAAAATAGACGTTCCAATACACGCAGGTCGTATCACCGCTCTTATAAAACCAAACCAAAGAGGTCAATACACAAAGGCTATCTCACTCTACATAAATAATACTCGAAAATTCTAACGGCAATAACCGGGCAGTATGTTTCCTTAGACGACAAAAACAAAAATTAACAAAATAATACAACACTACCAAAGTTTTAGTCATGTCATGGTTTTGAATGTGGCGCAGGCGCATGTGGCCGTGCTGGCGCAGTTTATATATCGATAAAAAAATTGTAAATAAATTAAATTTCAACACAAGTGGAGCCGTTTTTATTGCATTTACCAATTTTGTCTATATTTAAGGATATACATAGTTGGAAGATGTGACAATAACCTTTGAAATGGTATCGGTGGGATATTCTTGCTATGTCATGTCATGATGCATATCTTGTTATCGATACCGCCACCTGGTGTTTAGAAATGAATAACAATAATTTAGATATTCAGCAAGCTCACAAGTAACAACCCTTTTAATACTGTGATAATAAAAGATAATGTTATTATTAAAAAAAAATCAAGAATAAACCCTCAAACTGCGCCAGCACACACAGCGTCCAACGTTTACAGGTTAAAAAGAACTGACCGGAAGTGTCGTCGACGACGCCTCGACGCGAACACCGGCGATCACTTGCTCGTCATGTCCGGCCAGTAATTGACGAAGTAGCGGTGCGTGCTGCCTTCAAAGAGACGGTCCAGCCAGTTCTCCAGACCGTCTAGAAGGTTCTCTACAAGTGGGAAGTAAAAAAATAATTAACTTAGATCTTTTACAGTAGTTTAATAAAAATCTTGATTATTAGATACCCTAAAAATGTATTCTTAAAAAATGCATAAATCTCAATTATCGCCGTTATGTTCAATAGATTTATTTATATCAAGCGGACTAATGTAAAATCTAGCATGCGTACGCTACATGTTATCAGCGTGAAAAATAAATATAGAATGTATATAGTTGTAGTTGATTCACTCTCAATACGATGAGTTCGTAAGACTGGACTAATTAGTACGTATACCAGGTATACGTAAACACCGGTGATATGTGAAGGGTGGTTGATGATGATGTACGTACCCTGCAGCAGCACGGGCGGGTCGGGCGCGTCCTCGGACGAGGAGTCGGGCTCGGTGTGGAACCCGATGAAGGCGCCCGCCTCCGGGTCGCCGCACCGCCCGCCCAGCGACCGCGTCATGCGCGTCATGCGCTGGCGCAACACACACGTGTTAAATATAATATACAATCTACAACGGATTGGACAGTAATAGTACAGATTGATAATGGAAATTACCTACAGGCGGCCATTATACTAATCAATTAGTGTCAATAAACAAATCAAAGATACATGCTTAAATGAACTTAATTATTGAGACTCGAATTTAACCATTTGTGTCTTTTGTATTGTCACTGGTAGTAGAATATTTTCATACGCCCAGCTAGCGGCCACCGGACACAGGGTGTAGAACGCGCCTTAGTGGCCGATATAAGCGTGTCTCTTTCTGGAATTAGCTTGTATATATCCGATTTCAAACCGACCAGCATAATTGTTTCAACTGAAGGATAAATGTCTCTCGTCAATCAGCTGTCTGCCTAGACTCCACTCAACTTACCATCAGGTGCAGAAGTTGATATTTTTAAGTCTATTTTTTTATTGCCTAATAGGCAAATGTGCAAGCGCGGCGGTCCGCCTGATGGTAAGCAGCATTCGTCGTCCATGGACTTTGGAATGCCAGAGGTATATCAAGCCGTTGCCTACTGGGAGGTGAGCACTATGTTAAGCCTCGTTTAGGGGACAAGTCATAGCACTTGGATATAACAGTGAAAAAAATTGAAAAACTACAGCAAATAACGAATAGACAGAGGCGCCGGCACTGACCTTGTGCGGCTTGGTGCACTCGGGGTGCTTGGCGTGGTAGATGCAGAAGTACTTGCGGTGCGGGTTGAGCGCGAGCACGGTGCCGACGCAGTTGCGCGCGTTGAGGCGCAGCTCGCCGCCGCCCAGCGACAGCTCCAGCACGCGCCGGAACCACGAGATGTTGCGCTCCACCACCAGGTACGCGAACACCAGCGTCTTGTTCCTGGATATGCCACGAATTTAGTTTATAAGGGTCTATAACAACAATCAAAAACATCATTTATTTACTCAATGTTTTTTAAGCACCCTTTATATATCACACTTGTATATATGATTTCAAATTGGTTAGAAACACTGGTGTTTTGGTAGGACGTTAATTCCAGACTATATTATTTAGTCTTTTAAAATGCGAGCTGCTATAACAATAAAGTATGCTCAATATTTATTGGATATTTGGACACTATGAAAATGATTACAGTTATATCAAAGTTTTCTTACAATTTGCAGGTTATTGTAAATTGGATATAGTCAGGGAGCACAAGAAAAGAGACCTATATCTAAGACAATATTCAGTTATTATCGCAAATCAAATAACAAAAAATTTGTTCCACTGCAAAAAATTCGTGGTCTACACGTGCGTAGCATTTTAGGATTAGCCTGTAAGTATTTATTTTTTCAAACAAGCCGGCATAATTATGTCCCCCCCCCCCCCTTCGCCCAATTAGAAAGAAATTCAATGTTAACCTTATTTTATATGTGAAAATAAAAAAACTACTTTGTGAATCTTTAATGACAAAAAAAGCCGTCCTTCGTCTGTTAACACTGTTTGGATCCCACTCATCAGGGTTCATTTTTTCATGCCCTTACAAAAAAAAAATACTGCATGTTTGCAAATCTAGAACAACATACTTTCGGTACGGCCACACAATCCTGTGGAATTTGGACAACAACTGCACGCGGCTTTGCATATCCACCAACAGTACAATCGTTCGACAACCGGGCTTCATTAATCTGAAAACATAATATTAACCATTGGCGACGCTAGCGACGCTAGAACGAAAATATATTTTTTTAGAATGTATTCATTTATTAATTTTCAAAGCTATATAACTAAGGAATCTTTATCTACATAACATTGTTAGTTGTATGATAACTAGTTTTTTTTTTATTTACTTTGAGATGGTTTGAATTAAGTGTCAAAACGTGATACCTGACAAGCCCGTTATATTTCTCCGCTCGTAGCTCGTGCAATCGTAGTTCGGATTGCAAATCGTTGTTGTTACGTTTGCCCATCGCATTCTGCCTTTTCCTTTCCTCTTTTTGACGCTGCACTGATTCTTCTTCGATGCGTCTGAATACATACAAAGATAAATTAATGCCATTGAGATTTCACTTAATAGAACTGGCTCTGATTTGGACATGTATCGAGCGGCATCGTAGTTACGCATAAAATCAAAATGGGTTCCGTTATGAAAATGGGCGCTCGGCGCGATTCCATGTACGCCGAATAGTGATGCCGCTCTCCGCATTGTTTTGTGTCGGGTAACCTGTCTCTTTCTCGATACGTCTGTCTCGCTCACTCGCGGCGCGCGACACCGCCGCCCACACCCGCCCGGCCACACTACACTACACTCACATGAGGTACGCCATGAGGTACCCGACGGCGAGCACGAGCGCGACGGTGGCGAGCACGGAGAGCGCGGAGAGCGCGTGGTGCGAGCGCAGGGCGCCCGCGGCGCGCCTCGGCCCAGCTCGCGGCGCGCGACACCGCCGCCCACACCCGCCCGGCCACACTACACTACACTCACATGAGGTACGCCATGAGGTACCCGACGGCGAGCACGAGCGCGACGGTGGCGAGCACGGAGAGCGCGAGAGCGCGTGGTGCGAGCGCAGGGCGCCCGCGGCGCGCTCGGCCCAGCTCGCGGCGCGCGACACCGCCGCCCACTACACACTACACTCACATGAGGTACGCCATGAGGTACCCGACGGCGAGCACGAGCGCGACGGTGGCGAGCACGGAGAGCGCGGAGAGCGCGTGGTGCGAGCGCAGGAGCGCCCGCGGCGCGCTTCGGCCCAGCTCGCGGCGCGCGACACCGCCGCCCACACCCGCCCGGCCACACTACACTACACTCACATGAGGTACGCCATGAGGTACCCGACGGCGAGCACGAGCGCGACGGTGGCGAGCACGGAGAGCGCGGAGAGCGCGTGGTGCGAGCGCAGGGCGCCCGCGGCGCGCTCGGCCCAGCTCGCGGCGCGCGACACCGCCGCCCACACCCGCCCGGCCACACTACACTACACTCACATGAGGTACGCCATGAGGTACCCGACGGCGAGCACGAGCGCGACGGTGGCGAGCACGGAGAGCGCGGAGAGCGCGTGGTGCGAGCGCAGGAGCGCCCGCGGCGCGCTCGGCCCAGCTCGCGGCGCGCGACACCGCCGCCCACACCCGCCCGGCCACACTACACTACACTCACATGAGGTACGCCATGAGGTACCCGACGGCGAGCACGAGCGCGACGGTGGCGAGCACGGAGAGAGCGCGTGGTGCGAGCGCAGGGCGCGTTCGCGGCGCGCGACACCGCCGCCCACACCCGCCCGGCCACACTACACTACACTCACATGAGGTACGCCATGAGGTACCCGACGGCGAGCACGAGCGCGACGGTGGCGAGCACGGAGAGCGCGGAGAGCGCGTGGTGCGAGCGCAGGGCGCCTGCGGCGCGCTCGGCCCAGCTCGCGGCGCGCGACACCGCCGCCCACACCCGCCCGGCCACACTACACTACACTCACATGAGGTACGCCATGAGGTACCCGACGGCGAGCACGAGCGCGACGGTGGCGAGCACGGAGAGCGCGGAGAGCGCGTGGTGCGAGCGCAGGGCGCCCGCGGCGCGCTCGGCCCAGCTCGCGGCGCGCGACACCGCCGCCCACACCCGCCCGGCCACACTACACTACACTCACATGAGGTACGCCATGAGGTACCCGACGGCGAGCACGAGCGCGACGGTGGCGAGCACGGAGAGCGCGGAGAGCGCGTGGTGCGAGCGCAGGGCGCCCGCGGCGCGCCTCGGCCCAGCTCGCGGCGCGCGACACCGCCGCCCACACCCGCCCGGCCACACTACACTACACTCACATGAGGTACGCCATGAGGTACCCGACGGCGAGCACGAGCGCGACGGTGGCGAGCACGGAGAGCGCGGAGAGCGCGTGGTGCGAGCGCAGGGCGCTCGCGGCGCGCGACACCGCCGCCCACACCCGCCCGGCCACACTACACTACACTCACATGAGGTACGCCATGAGGTACCCGACGGCGAGCACGAGCGCGACGGTGGCGAGCACGGAGAGCGCGGAGAGCGCGTGGTGCGAGCGCAGGGCGCCCGCGGCGCGCTCGGCCCAGCTCGCGGCGCGCGACACCGCCGCCCACACCCGCCCGGCCACACTACACTACACTCACATGAGGGGTACGCCATGAGGTACCCGACGGCGAGCACGAGCGCGACGGTGGCGAGCACGGAGAGCGCGGAGAGCGCGTGGTGCGAGCGCAGGGCGCCCGCGGCGCGCTCGGCCCAGCTCGCGGCGCGCGACACCGCCGCCCACACCCAGCCCTGCGCCGCCTCGTCGCACAGCTCCTGCACCAACGACGCCCTCGATTAAATGCTAAGTGATAAGGGCGACAATCCCACAACAAAACATACTCTAAACTACAAATCCACTGACCTTGACATGCGTTTCATACGCCAACACCTCATTGGGTTTCAACAGCCGTTTGATCATCTGTTCCAGCGCCCGCTTGGTCTCGTTCAGCCGCTCTTGGTACTTGAGGAACTCGTCCCTGCGCGCCGGGTCAACGCTCGCATTGTCGTTATCAGCTGATTGCTCGTCGCACGCGTGTGTGCACATCGGCCATGTCTCGTTCAGCCACTCGTATTGGATGCGCGTAGGCTCCTTACGCCATATTATGACGATGCGATGCTCTATTTGAGACGTATCGATACCTACGAAATGCAATCATTATTAATACACAGCGTGTAAACCATTTGAGAAAATAAATGATAGTGTTGCTGAGTCCTAGCACAATAAAACAAAACATTTAATAAAAAACATAAATTGCAATGTAACACAAGTAAAAGATCAGCTGATATGCGAGGTCAACGACCTCGAGCGGTCAGCACGCCTTAAAACATACAGTGGAGATTCCTCACCGGATCCATTAGCGAGCGCGTGCACGAACTCCGGCTGTTTGTGCGTGTAGAGGTACGCGTAGTGCGCGCGCTCGGGCGCGTCGCGGGCCAGCGCGCGCAGGTGGCGCCGCGCCGCGCCGCCGCCGCCGCCCACCACCAGCACGCAGCACAGCCGCCGCCGCGCCGCGCGCCACTCCACCGGGCACACGCGCTCCAGCACGCTCTGTGGACACACAAACACACACATTGTAACAATGAAGCAGAGTGACTTGGTCTGTACCATCATATACAGTGTATGCTGTCTGCACTGTTCAATATTTAGACCCTGTATAGTAGTAGTAAAGCAATATCGTACGTTACATCAGATATTGCTTGCAAACAAAAGAATCAACACCAAAAACAGCGCTAAAAGTATGGGATTAAATAATCTTAAACACAAGGAGATTTCCACTTCAGCCTGCAGCATAGTTCTCACCTGGGAGGACAGCCTGGGTAGCGTCAGCAGCTGCTCCGGTTCAATGAGCTGGTGCAACGTTTGCGTGGGGATCTCGGCGGTGCTGACGCTGGCGGCCGGCGCGGCGCTGTCCTCCTTCAGCAGCACCATCGTGTCCACCTGCCGCGCCACCTTGTACCGGGCCGATACATTCTGTGTGTCCCGGGACGTCATATCCACGAAACTGGTGGCAAAAGTTGTGGTCAATCAGACTAAAGTAGGAACGATTGTCCATAAGACTTTTGAAAGTATGGGAAGTCTGCCAATCCGTACTAAACCCTTTCAGCAATAGAGGGCCGTATCCAGCAGTATGATATATGTAATAAAAGATTGGTTTTATGTAGACTAATTGTCTCACCATGAAATCGTAATCTCAACGACTCTCATGCGCATGCGCATGGAAGTACTACACACTATCACTCTGCGATTTCTTACAAATACCACACCACCACAATACTCACCCAAAAGCGACTCGGTCTCTATAATGGAACGCGATAATAAGATATCGCAGCCGGATGGTGTGCCGCTCCTCGAAGATCAGCGCCTTCACCTTATTGTCCTCAAAGTCGGACACGAATGGCTCCACGTTGCTGTTCGTGATCGAAGCCACCATCTTATATGGAAACCGCCAGCGGATGAAGTCTAGGAACAACATACCGATCATGAGTTTGGGGATTTTTTTTTGTTGTTGTAAGGGACCCATTTTCTATACCGGGGCAAATCTACCCCGAATATGGGTACGAAATAATATTTGAGATTTTCTTAAACCTTTAAATATCTTAAGGAAATTAACACTTACCCAAGATCTTGGGCAGCGACGACAAACTCTCCTTATATATGTACACGTGTTTATCCAGGACGAACGTGAGGCATGGTACACCGTGGACCCCCACCCTCCGGGCCAGGCTGGCCTCATGCCCGGCGTGGACCGTCGCCATGGTAACGCCGAGCGGCTGCAGCGCCTCCACCAGCCGCCGCCACGCCGCCGCGTTGCGTACACAGTCGAAACACCAGTCAGTATAGAAGAGTACCACTGCTGGGGTGTGCACGCTCTTCTCCACTATGTTGTTCTCGAAATGTCTAAAAAGGAAAGGTTTTATTAAGAACATCTTATATTTATAGTCATCACAAATACCTATTCTTTACTGTGGAAATTTATAAAATATATTTTGATTGATTTATTCTCAGGATCGATCCATAAATAACCTATCAGTTTTATTTATTTATGATGATAGCCGATACTTCAATGTCGAGAAAATATTAACCAATATTTTTTTTATTACTGCACAAGACCTAAGAATATAAACAGTGGGCTTCAAATATAATATCGATCATTAAAAAAAATTGCTCACATAAAGTATACATTTCACTTTATATACTAATAGCAAAAAGTATCGGCTACAGCACACTCGACTCTACATAAATGCAATTAAAGGTCATTTTAGAATAAGAGACCATTTTAGCTTACCGTGCCGTGACAGATAGTTTGTGGAACAGCGTGATGTCCTGGTCCTGGGTGCGGAAGTGCGTGCCGAAGAACTCCTCGAACGGATCGCTACTGGAACAAGACATATCATAACAACGCTAGTGCAAAAATCATAGATGAGTCCTCTCAGTCGCCCGCACGAAGTTTGTTAATCTAACGCATTGATTTCCCAAACTGGTCCAAGGGGCCCCCAGGGGTCCACGGGAGACTTGACGGGGACCTACGTTGGCGTGACCAAAAAATTGTGCTTTCAAATTCGTGTACGAAAATTGATCTGGATTTGTTAGTAAAGATCTAAAATGTTGGCTTGACTTCACCTATCAATGTAGACAGATAATTTAAGAAGCTCAACGACTGTTCCGTTAAAAAACTTGCATACTCTAGGTAATATGGTAGAAATTTTGCTGCAAGTGGTCCACAGGGACCAGCAAAATTTTGAAGACGAAAAAGTTTGGGAACTTCTGAATTCCAACGCAAGGATGGGGCTACAAACCATTCTGGATTGGACAGCGTTGACGTATTGAGCATCGCTCGTCCGAACTTATTCGAATTAATCCTATGATTTAAATCCTGCCTCGGTGGCGTAGTTGTATTGCACGTCCGGTACAATAGCGCTCTGAGGTCCTGGGTTCGAATCCCGGGTCGGGCAAAGTGATATTTGGGTTTTTCTGCTCAGTATCAGCCCGGAGTCTGGAATTTGTGCCCGATATGGCGATAGGCTCGCCCCCTATCACGGGACGGAACATACTTGGCGAAAAGTGGGTGCCCTAGTTGCGCCTCTGCATACCCCTTCGGGAATAAAATGCGTGATGTTATGTATGTTATGTATTTAAATCCTTACTAAATTCTCTGCTCACGCGAACATTTTACGGCAATACATCCTAATCTGGAAACTAAAACTCAACTACAACAAAAATTAACAGAAAAATAATTAACCCCTGAAGCAGCATCGGAATGTTTGCCGGCAAACATGACAGCTACATGACATTTACGTGTGACACGGGAATATAACCTCATTATGTAGTATATAAGGTTATATTTCCGTGACACACGTAAATGTCATGTAGCTGTCATGTTTGCCGGCAAACATTCCGATGCTGCTTCAGGGGTTAATAAGAAAATATTCCTTTTTGAAGTCGTAGCAAAAGGCACGGTTACACGCCGCTGGGCTTTGATCAATTTACCAAACATGCTCGTGCGAGCAACAACTATTTTCATTAAATAAATACACAACACACACATACATACATTTAACATTACGGTACTCAGGCATCTACAGTGTTATACACTACGAGGGTCTGGTCAAGACAAATATTTGTAGATCATACATATCTATCAAACAATATTAAAATCCGACTGTTGAGATATACTTATTTGACGATAAAACGAGCCGCGAAACGATCCCCAAAACTGACAATTAAAATGTATATAATCTAAAAACACATGTAGATAAGTTGTCTGGATTCAGAATTTGTGGCATGATGACTCATATCATATGATGAACACACCATCAGAAAAAATCTGTAAAAATTTCAACATGGTGGATAAATACTGTTGTGTAGAAATAAGCCTCCGCTGTTACGCTTGGATAGAGAATCCAAAATTATCAATCGTAACACCTTAGAATTAAATACTTCATTGCAACGCGTGCAGCCATAAAAGTAACGATACCACATCAAAATTTTAAATCGCCTTTAAACTTTCGTTTCAATATCAACAATCGTTTTTGCTTCACGAATACAAACTTCAAAGGGCTTACTTTATTTAGATAAAGAAAAAAGGATATTCGGTTTGCAATTAAAGTGGGGAAGCGTTGAACTTTTGAATTTATTGAGCAACTTCTTTTGCTGACTGTATATCAGTTATTTACTTCATCACGCGGCCAGTACTTGAATCACAGATGTTTAGGGAACAGGTAATGACTCACCGCGAATTCACGTTGGAATCTTTCGTGAATCAGTTGGAAACGTATTTATCCGATTACAGTGCTTACAAAATTAAATACTTTTCAATCAAGATGCGGATCTAGTACTTTGTTGATCGAGACGCACGAGTTTTATTTAATTTACGAAAGGCGGGACATTTACGATGTTACAAAGGAAGTATATTAATATGGGAAGGTAAGAATTAAGATCATTTAGTATGGATATATTTTGAGACCCTTAGGCAACACATACGCTTTTATCCCGAGAAAATATATAGCGGGACTTTTATTACGAAAAACTTTATCCAGGAAAAACGTGTAAACGCGGGCGAAGCCGCGAGCAAAGCCAGTTCTCATTTATGTACTTTTCCTCACGATTTTGCCTTCACAGTTAAAGCAGACGATAGTTGATAAACAATACAGACAGAACTTCGAAAAGCCAGAGCTGTGTGCGTTGGGTTTTGAACTTGTAGACCGTCGTCTCGGCGGTCAGTTACATTCCCAACTAAGCTATCGTGTACTGGACTATACTAGATTGAATGCAGAAATATTTGTTAAGTAGCGATTATTTGTTTTAAAATTCTCAGAGAATCCACACAGGTTCTCACAAAGAAAAATTATACATAAATTTAAACATTTATTTGTTAGTATGTAAAAAAGGTCAGATATTTCAACTATGTTTCAGCCAAAAATGCTGGAAACCTTTGGCCTTGATGAAAACATGTATTTGGAGCAAGAATTTGTAACAAAACAATTTTTACATTTCATATTAACATGATTAAATTAGTTTCACTTTATATGTCTTGTAATGATTTAATTGCTTATTTATAATAACTATAAAACCTAGAAAATGTATTGTTTTTGCTTCTATGCACAAAACTGTGGAATGAAACCTATTAGTTTTTGTATCATGGAATATAGTAATACCACTTAAACCCACAAATGTTTGTCGCATAAACACATCACATGCATACTAACTAAACAAACATACATGAACAACAGAAGGAATCTACTAGCAAGAATAGAGGTCGAAATTCCAACAGTCAATTTTGTCTATTATCTCTGGGGTATAATACGGTAATCTCAGGAGCTATAATATGGAAGTTAATCAAAATAACACACACATATCAATTGATAATAAAATAGAATTGGAAATCAAAACAAAATACGGAAATACCGTTCCAAGCATATAACACTTTCGCCAAGGGGCGGTGCGAGATAAAAAAATATTTAGGCAAGAAAATAACTCTTTAACGGTACTAGTTAGTTATCAACCATGATTCATGGGCAGTTGCATAAACCTTCGACACTACGAAACCGTGGGGTTAAGGCCCTGATAACCGACACCATACATCTACCATCACCAACACCAATACAAGTAAGCCATTTAAACCTTGTAAAGCCACACACAACACCCATCCATCAGTCTCAAACCTGAACCGCGCGTACTGGCTGTAGTCGTGGCGCGGCTTGTACATGTGCTCGTCTTCGTTGGTGATGCCGTACAGGTCGTACGCCTGCCGCCGCTCCGTGTCCGAAAGTAGTTCGTACGCCTGCTTGATCTCAACGAAGCGGGACTCCGCCGAAGGGTCTTCGTTTTTGTCCGGATGCCTGTGGATGGTAGTTTTTGTGTAATTCTGATGCGAATGTGTATAGGTGAAATTTGGTTTTGCCTGCCTTGGTGTCGTAGTTGTATTGCGTGCGCCGTACGACAACGCTAAATTCATGATTGAATAGTTATCAGTGTTGAATGGTCCAAACAACCTGATTCCTGCTGGCTTCCTTTTATGTCGAATTTCTGTAGCATCTAATTATCATTTGACTGCATTAATGCATTTTAGTGTTAGCAAATGTATTGGTATATTAAAATATGGTGTTCATGTATGTAAGAAACAATATAAAAACTGTTATACAACATCTGAATATATACTATAGGACAACTTTTGTATCTGGTGACCGTCTTATACATTTACTGTCAGTTAACATTTATTTGAACATTACAAAACTAGGCATATAATAATCTAATACTGTTACAGTTAAATAATTATTTGTGAAGTAATCTTTGTTTATACTGGCCTAGATAAGCCATAAACACACATGTGGTTAATGTCTTTCTAATTACCTCTTGAAAGAAAATAAATGAAGGTAATTTGTAATACATTATGATTAGTATAATTCTATTCAGTACATAAATTGTGTTTCGTAAATATTTTTCTCATCCTAAACTTTTAAATCAGAGTATGACTTTTAATGTGGATCAAAGAATTTTATTTGACTTCTGCTATCAGAAAAATTCTGTATGGATTGTCGATTTGAATGGATCAAATATTTCGACTGGGTAGGAACTTGAAGGATCAAAAGTCATAAAAGTTACTGATAAGGTTTACTTACCATTCCTTAGCTAATTGTCTGTAAGCTTTTCTAATATCCGAGAGACCCGCCTTGCGATTGATACCTAGGATCTTGTACGGGTCACCGATCTTCTGTGCAGCAACCAGGAAGCATAACGCGAACACTAGCAGTGCACAAAGCCATCGCCCCTTCCATCCCTTACATTTCCATAGCATGTTAGCAGAAAAAATGTATCTTCGACCCCGTAGAGAAAAAACCTTCAATTTATACCACATTCATGTCGATAACTCACAATTGACAACGGCACGCATAACTCATGTGTGGGTAAATTAGCACGTCTTTAAGAAAATGCTGTTATCAGTCATTTGTCCTAAAATAGAACGGCTGAAAATCCGTGAAATTGAAAATGTATCTTCATGAAAATCGCGAAATGTCAATCGGTATTGACCATAGAGTAATTGATTATTTTTATGCGCAAAACGCATAGACAAATATAATTTTCAGAAATTAAGTAAACTTGCCTGAATATTCGTCAGATATGCTTAAAAAATTATATTCCTCACAACTAGCCACTGCGTTATTTTATTTATGTAGCATTCTTAATGTTACACTTATCATTTAGCCGTGTTGAATAAATGTGTGAATTAATGAAGGTATTTTGAAATACAAATATAATTTGAAATAATGGTAAAATAAATGATTAATACCACGATATAACAAATAAAAAGAATATTACATTTTAAACAACAAAGTTTGTAGTTACATTGGGTTTAGGTATGACCCCGTTTCAAAACGTAATTTAAAACTGTCAAAACCAGCTGGCTGTCAAATGTCAAACGTCAGCTACGTTGACAATGTCACGTAGTCGATAATGCACGTCCTGCGAATTATAAAATTGAACAGTTTGTAGAAAAGTTCACTTGGTGAGCTCCTGCTTCGATTGCAGAACATAACATTAGTTTAATTGTGTTTTAGTTCTATCATCAAACAACTAAATTAACAGGTAAATATTATTGTTCACATTTCGTTTGAGTTCTGATTCAAAGTTAGTTTATAAGAAAATTGAGTTAATTACATTATAATTAAACTGTAATTTTATCACCTGATTGTTGAACAAAATCGACTGAATCAAATCAAATAAAGGCATTATTTAAAAACTAAAAATTATTTACGAGACTTGAAGATATTTAATTGATTTTAATATGTAAGGTAGGAAAACTTAGGTCTGTCATGAAAATGGAATAAACTTTATTGAATTCGTAAAATCTAACCTACAATACTATAAATAATGCGGGTTTGATTCTTGCGTTACTATGTCTATAATTTCGTCATCCGCCACCCATATTCTCAAACAAGGTAGAGTGTAGTCCTAAGTCCGTTCACAGCCGAAACATAGAATCCATAAAGACATACCAACACTATAGTGTTTATATTTATCAACAAGTTTTAATATCCCTTCTGAATAATATACAATATTCTTCATTTGAGACACAAAGACTCCACTAATTCATTAATGATTTTACCAATGTCAATAGTAAAGTAGTATTTCCCAACCAAACCTATTTAATTAAATTTTTATATGATACATTTCCGCTTGAATTTAGCAACCACTAATAACCATACATTGGACATCCAGAAAGCATATAGACAAAGTATATTATCAACTAACATACAGTAACATTTTAATAGCTTAGCATTGTTAGTGGCTATAAAGAAATAACAAGAAAGTTGATAGATTTTTTATTGTTTCTAAAGATAAAGTATTGTTTTTATTGCTTTGCTGATTTAGCAGTAAAGATAAATCTTGCAATGTAACTATAATGAGTTAAACAGTGTTATAAATCATGCTTGATCTGGCAACATTTGTCTTTAAGCACAATGAGGAACTAAAAACTGGGACAACTATAAGTTAATTAATCACCTTTCTTTCAATCCTCTGTATGCTTATATTAGAAAAAGATAGAGTTTTTTTACATGTTTGTCAGATTTGCCTCTAACCACCAACTTCAGTGATAATCCTAATCTTTATTTGATTGATTGTAAAAATGAATCATCAGAATAAAGTTATTTTGACATGCTGAAAAATTACTTTTTTATTTGATTTATTTTCAAAATCAGATTGAAGGTATAAATTGGGATTGTTTGCTAAAATCTGATGTAAAACTGCTTATCCGAATCTGACTATTATTTCAGTTAAAAGAAACTTTGTTATTTCCCAGTGGTGTAGGATTATTTTATCCTGGCAATAGAAATTTACAAAACCAAAGCTGCAAACAACATTTAGTTGTATAAATAGATGTCAGAATAATATGTGCTTATAATGTACAGATCCTAATTTTATTGGGTTATTGTTTTAAGATTAAAATTAGTTATTCACTCAACAAAGATAAATACTTTATTTATATAATAATAATATTATCCCTGTATTTGTATACTGTCTCACTGCTCAGTATGGACATCATCCTCTAGTACTGAGAGATGTTAGGCAGACTTCCCATATGATACTTTCAAAATTCTTATAGAAAAAAATCCAGGTTTCCATATAATGTTTTCCTTCCCGTTAAAGCAAGCAATAACTCACTAAGAACTGCACACATAACTTTAGAAAAATGAGACATGCATGTCTGTCAGTTTAGAACCTATGAATGTTTATCTCGGCAGTCCATTCCACTCCCAACTCGGCTTTACATACCTTTCGCATTTATAATATTAAGCAGGACAGCTTAACACTATGTGCCTCCTGAAAAACTTTCCCATTTTTACAGAAGTATAACTAGATCGATTCCTCCCAACATGCCTATAGTATAACAACAAAATATATTATTCTTTTTATTTGTTCTCTGGCTGATTCCACTGATCAATCGCAATCTGTATATGCGCAGAATAAATTAATCAGATGATAAATTATTCATTTCCCAAGTGTATAATATGAAACCTTGTAGGCACTATTAATAAAATATGTTTTTATGTACTTGGTGTTGAAACGGGTTAGTTGTTCATGTGTAGTATTTATAAACAGTAAAAATGTCATTAGAAATGCGAAAGGAGGCTCATAGCACATATTTTGTTTACAAAAGGCTATCTAATCTAAACATACGAGTATATATTCATCTATCATACTGTATTTTTTTTATTATTTAACAATATGCATAACACAGAACACTACCATTATAAAGAATACTTAAGCACTAAATTACATTAATACTAGATTGTATTCCTTAAACCTATGCCCTAATTGAAATTATACTACGGAAACGACTCTACAAAAAACAATACAATAACCGCCAATAGAAAGGAAGTGAACAAGCCAATGATTGCCCCTGACGACGCGTGGCGTCAGCGGTGCGGCGGGTGTGCGCGTGACGCAAGTCAGGCCCAATTTAACGTCAATTGATACGATCAAGCGAGGATGCTCTGCTTGTTAAGGAGCTGTGATTTTCTAATATTGTTATTGTGATCTATAACTTCTATTTTCAACGAGGTAGACAACGGTCTTGTTCATTGAGGTTACACGAGTCATATTATGAAGTATTTACATAAGTATTAAGTATATGACTAGCTGTATGCTCGATGACATTTAACCTCAGGGGATTAATTTCCACGAATCCTTAATGCTAAAGCAACATAACATTAGGAACTCGTGTACAAAATTTCATGCTTCTAGCGCTATTGATTTATCTATATTTTTCTATCAGTTCGTTATTGTACCTTTTTTTACAAAGGTGGAATTTACGATAGAAGATACGTTAGAACATAAATCACATTTCAAGTTTGAAACAGATTTGTCAGACGAAAGTCCTCGGGTTTAATCTCACTCCAAAACAAATGTCCTCTTTGTGTATTATGTCAGAATTGCCTTGTGGTTGTTGGCATGTAATCATTTTTATATATTCCCTTAAACAGTAAGAGGTAGCCCCCAGGCCTACTTCTAGAAAAATGTACCAGTGCAAGATACCTCTGTATGGTGCCTAGCGAATAAATTCTCTGTAGAGAAGAATAAAGACGTATCTACAAAAATTCACTGGGGAATTTTACTATGATTCCGATTTAATCTTGCTACTACTACTTCGTCAGACATTCCTCTTTACACTTGTATGTCATCGGATATAAGATGATATTGTCTATTTTGAATAAAGTAGCCAAACTTCTGAACATACTGTCGCTTTATGAAATGTATAGAATTAAAATAATAAGGCGCATATTTGGTGCGATATAATTTAATAGAATATCATTAAGTAATGTATGAGCAATTTTAACAAAGTATATGAGGAGAATGCTGAATATGTTGTAACAAACGTAACTAGGTACATTTTATATGTAAGCGCTGTTACGTAAAATCGATTCCGCTGAACTGAAGATCGTTGACCGCAAATGACACAATAAACTAACAGTCTATTTACTGTAACAGTTAAAATGATCAGTTCTCTTTGAATATGCGCGTACGTGCAGTTCGAGCAATATTGTCTATTGTCGTTACTTGGCACTGGGGACGGGTGAAGTTTTTCAAAAGGTAATCCGAGGCAAAGAAATATTGATTACAGTTAAAATATTGCGTCGATTGGACCGAAAATCAAAACTAAGGCTAACGTAAATACATCTAAAAGGGAAGCCGGTAGGAATCGGATTGTATGGACGCTTCGCCACTGTTACTTGGAATTGATATTTGTGCTCGATATGGCGATAGGTTTTCTAATATCACAATCGCATCTTTTCCTTAAGGTTTATAACTTAGAGTTTCGTTTAACATAACAGTAAGAATTCTATTTAAAATCATTCAGAAAATTAAGCACGACTCGCGAAAAAATACCGATTCTGCTGATAAATACTTAACTTTGAGTCAGTACCTAATCCAAAAAAGATGCCAGTCATACTGTTATGACGCTCTGCAACATGTGGAGGTTCATACTATTATGACGCTTTGCAACACGTGGAGGTAAATATGTTGTTTCTATTGCTTGTGCTCGCGGTTTTGCTCTTTGATAGTTCACTGTTCATTTTCCAGAACAGAAATCCACAGGCAGCAGCGGCCAAGGGCGAAATTTTTCCAAAAGGGGACTCGACACAACTCATGGGTACTAATAATATGCATAAATGCCGTCTGCGAATCGTTCTAATGATAATTAGATTTTATATCAATTAAGAAAGGGAAGCCGGCAAAAATCGAGTTACAAGGACCCTCCGCCACTGATAGGCAGTAGCTACCTTAGTGGAGGCGAAAGGGCCAGGGGCAACAGCCCGGGGCCCGTTCTTCACAAGGGCGTGGCACTTTCGGTTAGTTAAAGGATCATACCTGGATCTTCGTAACGGCTACCACTGCCATTTCTTATCTTCTAGCCGAGGAAATAGTATATGTGTGTCAAACATCCAAATTACAAATGTTTTTAACAGTTCTGATTGATTTACCGTTCGAAGTCTAAACATAATTATTTGACGGTTCTTAATACTAATAAGCTGGCTGACTCGCTATGAATATTAAATTCTAATTGGTACTTTTATTCAATATTTGCGCGCATTCTGTCGATCGCAGACATTTATTTCAAACAACTGACAGTTATGTAAAATTAATGTTGTTAAGTTTTCTAATATTTCGCTCAACTTCTTTATTATTGTTTTTTTCATAAGAGCCTTGTCTTGGTAATAAGACAACAAAAAAAGAATTAGTGAAACTGTTCCATACGTTCACGCGTTATGCGATGACCAAGGGAAATAGAGATTCATTAGATATGTAGATAGATAACAGTCTATTATATCTCTATAATATCAACCTATATCTAATTACCGTGAGCGCGGATATATTCTCCACATTTACGCGCTTCACGATATAGATATTTACTACGTAACGGTGCAGTGTGATAACGTTAATTACGTACGATAACAATTTACTAAGCGTAGGTACGCGAGTTTTGAACTTATTATAAATGAAATAACAGTTTGATAATAATTTGGTACCAAGTACCTACCCAAACGACTTAGCTTAGTTTTAGTCGACTCTAGCGCAGTAATGGATTTCACTAAGCAATACCTATAATAAATTTCATGATACTAAACATACCTATTTAAACATTTCGACTCCTCCAGTATATAAGATCTCAGAGGCAATTTCATGGTATAGCACCAACATGGGGAGAACTTATTTGTTTCCTATTTTTTGTCATAACTTTAGAAAAAACTTTTGTTACTTTATCCGTCAGTGACCATCCGGAACTAGATTCTGTCGATTGATTTATCGCAAAAAAATTCAGTGGCCTCCCAATATTTGCTCGCAAGTCACCGTAGGTTAGGACTCAGTCAACGCATCCAATATTCGCTTACGATCCACCAGTGGGTCGGAATTCACTTTGAGAAATGCTGCTGGTAGCTTTTAAGTACTATGTAGGTTTAATATATTATATTAGTTTCTGCGTAAAGGTTAGCTGGTAGAAAATATCGTCCGCATTAAGTCCCCCTTTGTACGTTTCTATAGTGTAATAATTAAATTTAATCCTGACAATTAATATTTAATTGTAGTTGCACGGTTTCTTTGTAAATTATCAAATCCTCGTTCGTTGCGACAACGTTGTCGTAATCACCAAGTTTCCAAAATAGCACTTCAATGTTTGGAGGTCAGATTACTGAAGACTCCAATTAGATAAGAGACAATTAGAATGTTTGCCAGTGCGAGCGAGATAAATTGAACAGCGCAGCGAGTAACTGGCTCAAATGATCTTAAATGCGCATTCTGTTGTAATAGTGGGAATTGGTCCATAATACGTAAATGACCTGACTTATATATAGTCAGTGGCTTTATTCCATCTACGGGGGCATATTCGTCTTTTGGAGAGCGTTGATATTCATATAGCCAAAATCGTCCAAAATAGCCTCTTGTTATCTATATGGGTATCAAAGCTGTTCTTCAATAAGAACACCCGTAATTGCAAAGACCGATATACCCCTTAGACGGAACTATAAGGGAAGCGAAGATGGTAACATGTTAGAAATAAATTTACAAACTGCTGTAGGAATTTTTATAGAATTTGGCACTCAGACATATAAGCTACTTTTTTATTCCGGATACATAATTTTGTTAGTAACTAGTGTATAGCTTTTTTGTTGTATTACTTGGTGGAGCTGGTGGTAGTATATATTTTATATCCGCCCGGGTAGCGACCACTATACACAAGGTGTTAAAACTCGCCATAGTGACCCACGTAAGAGTGTCGCATTCCGGGAATTCGAACTAACCGGCATAATTTTGTCGACCGCTAACGAGTAATCATCTCTCGTCAGTCGATATTCTATTGGACTCACTTACCACCAGGTGCATTAGGTTTATTTTCCCGTGCACATATATAAGTTACCACGTCGCTAACTACGCCATAAGTACACAAACATCAACATTACGCAAGTTATACAACCGTTATGCAATCATCTGGTCAAAATGATTGATATAATACTGACTATAAATAGATATAAGAAACGAGCGTGAGAGAGGCTCGCACAGTACGAGGTTGCGGAAATCCTATCAACATTTGATATTGAGATAACACTGCCTCAGTGGCGTAGTTGTAACACGTTCGCGTTAACACAGCTCTGAGGTGTCGGGTTCGAAGCTCGGGTTAGCCATAATGATATCGGAATTTTCGACTGAGCGTTAGTGCCCATAGGCTCCCCTCCTATCATATCATGAGACGGAATACACACGGCGATAAGTGGATGAACTAGTTGCGTCTTTGTTTGCCCCTTGGAGGATAAGAGGCTTGAGTGTGAATGTAAAATAGAGGAATAGAGAGAGAATGACTTAAGGTAATACATAGACTACAAGGATTACATGCCGTGAAATTCCGCTTCATTAGACCCTTCAGCGAATATTAGATATGTACAATTACTACGGAGAACAATATACCAGTTACATTTCGGAGAACATATTTTTTTAAGTCAAAACTGTTTACTAATTCATGGAAGCATAGGCGACCTTGGACATTCTTCCCAGATCCCTCAAAGGGGCATTTGTTAAAGAATAACAATATGTTGGACACAGATTAATGGCGGTGTAAGCCTATAATTATATCAGCCCTGTATTATATATACTACCCCATTGCTAGCCACGAGCCTCTTTTACTATTGCGGGGGATTAAGCGTTAATCCACTGCGGTGGTCTAGAGCGGATTGGCAAACTTCACGTACCCTCAAAATTGTTATAAATAATTTCTCAGGTATGCAGATTTGCTCACAACGTTTTCTTTCGCTGTTAAAGCAAGCGATAATTCACAAAGAATAACACTTAATTTTTTTTTAATTCAGGGGGGCGTGCGCTTGGGTTTTGAACCTACGGATATTCGTCTCGGCAGTCCGTTCCACTCCAAATAAAGCTATCACCTCCTAGTGTGTAAACTTAGTAATATCAAATATGGTTCTGTCGGTTATTGAGAAAGGAACTATACTCGTATGTATAAATATGTCATAACTACATAACCATACGTTTTCCTGTAAAGTCCTGTACAATTTCCGGTACAGGAATTTTCTCTTATCTTCAAGCGAATGAAACAACAATTAGAGATGCCGGTATAATGAATGCATCAACTTCATTTATTAATCGATGTACGTTATCAAGTGTACTGCACAATTCACTGTACTCTTGCTATCACACACAAACACACACAAATAGTTCAAACATAGATAAGTACACTTACCTGTGCATAGTATCATCCTTGTTCCTTTTCAGGGGTCGGCAGTGGATAAAATGTCGTCAGCTATTTTAGGCCCCAACTCACACTATAGAATAAAATTATGATCAACCAACTTTTGCTCGCAATTCTTCACGCGTGAAAAGGTTTTCCCGGGATAAAAGACCTTTTGTATATTTCCCTTAGATAAAAAGTAGCCTATGTCCATGGTCTCAAATAAAACTATCGCGATACCATATGTCATCAAAATGGGTCAAGTAGTTCAGCAGTAGAGAGAGTGACAAAATTACTTTTGCATTTATAAATATTGTTTGTTTGCAGGAACAATGGACGCTCTCGCGGACTTGCTGCAGCCGTACAAGGAGATCGTGGGCACGCTGGCCGCGGTGGTCACCATCGGGCAGATGTTCTCCGGCAGCTTCATCTGCTGGGACATCTACAAGCAGGGAAACACGAAGGGCATCGGCATCATGCCCTTCCTCGGCGGTATTATTATGTGAGTAATCTTAACACATAATACTGGAGTAAACGCGCTGTATACCTGGCCTTTGATAAGGAACACCAGTATTTCTCAAAGAACGTGTTTTGTATCACGTCTGCAGATTGGATTTAAGTAACTCCCCTGACCCGCCATTGGCTTGCAATGGAATCAACTCCTACGCACATCTTCACTGGGACCACTTTCGACTTTAATTTTTTGGTTGGTGTGTCTCTCTGTGTCCAGATTTTTATCGCGATTAAAAGAGCGCGGAATGCGGTATCAATGGGCGTAAGCAAGTTTTAATATCGGTGGAGGGGTGGAGAAGAGGAGGGATTACTTTCAACAAAAATGTGCATTTAATGATATTCATATTCATTTACAAGAAAAAATAGAAGATTATCACTCTTAAGAAGTCTCAATTGTTATTTGAACAAACTTTATTTCTGGAGTTAAACTCTCCCTGGATACGCCCATGAAACAAATTACTCATAGTTTTTCCATGTTCCGAGGGTCACATTCATGATTTTGCCCCGAGCCTTAACGGTGTGATTACATCACTGTTTCATCCTTCCTAATCTCGACATTCAGTTGTATAAGTCAATTAGTTGCTCCTCCAAGGCACCGCGCGAGGCCCCGGACTGTTGTTCATTTCGCCTCCCCTAAGGCCGCCTCTGCCGGCAGTCGTTAAATACCGATACAGCTATGTGACGGTTATTTTCGTCTCGGTTCAGCGAGATAATGTCAATCGCAGACACATACCAAACGTTAATTGCGGGGCTGTTCTGAAAACAGAATTGATTTCGGAGCGTAGAATGAGGATAGGATAGATAAAATAGACCGTCAAATTAGTAATTTAATGGTTGTTTTATAATGCTTAAATTTAATGATAATTTAAGTTATTATGCTTGATTTTATACTGTTATCATAATATCAGCCTTGTATTATATACTGTCCCACTGCTGGACACGGGCCTCCTCTGGTACTAAGGGAGTTTAGGCCTTAGTCCATCACGCTGGCTTAGTGCGGGTTGGCAGACTTGACATACCTTCGGAATTCCTGTTGAGAATTCTTAGGTATCTAGGTTTCCTCACGATGTTTTCCTTTACCGTTGAAACAAGCGATAATTGACAATCAGTAGCCTGTGTACGTTAGATAGGTAATAAGCATTGTGCTTGAAGATTTTTGTTCAAATGCTGGTAGACAAAACAGAGGCCTACTGAAAAACACTCTGTCTAATTTTCCTTGTTAATAAACTGACCAACTAATATCAAGTAGGTAATTACCGAAGCAATTTGATTTGACTTATCAAAAATATACGTAAACAGTGTTATTAGCTCTAATTATGTATTATCATTCCTTGACCTTTAACACGGGAAATAGTTGGCAAAAAAGTATATTACATAGATTTAGCGTCCTATCTGTGTATTTAATACAATAAAAAGGAAAAAAATCTCACGTACTCAAGTCGAACTGTTTTTGCTCCCGTATGGAGCCTCGCGACTGCTAAAGCCGCCACTGAATTGTGTTGGTGGGTACCTACCCTCCTCAAAATCTCATAGAAAGCCTATAACCTAATTAAAGGATGGAGAAACTTTGGATTCACATTTGACACGCGTCAAGTTATCACTTCACATTAATAATAATATCAGTCCTGTAATATATACTGTCGCACTGCTAGGCAATGGCTTCTCTACTATTGAAAGGGATTAGGCTTTGTCCACCACGCTAGGCTAGTGCGGATTGATAAACTTCACACACACTCCAAATTCCTATAGAGAACGTCTTAGGTATGCAGATTTCCTCACGATGTTTTCCTTCAACGTTAAAGCAAGCGATAATTCACAAAGAATACATAATTTTAGAAAAGTCAGAGGTGTGTGCCTTTGGGATTTGAACCTGCGGACATTCCTGTCAGCAGTCCGTTCCACACCCAACTAGGCTATCGCCGCTTTCACTTCACATTGCTTGATAGTTCAGATGAACTTCTTTCATTTATTATTACATATTTCTCTCCAGGAGCGTGCTCAACTTGAAATACGGGTACATTCTCCGAGACCCCACGATGATACAAGTGAACCTCGTCGGTCTGGCGCTCAACATCATCTACGTAATGGTGTACTTCAACTACGCTCAGGAGAAGATGAAGGTGTGGGCGTATATCGGACTGTCGGGAGCCATGTCAGCCGCCGTTATTGGGTACGCGGAATATGAAGATCCGAAATTGGTAGAGAACAGGCTGGGAACTATCATCACCGCGTTCATGTTCTATTTGATCGCGTCGCCTCTGTTTGGATTGGTAAGTGAATATTCATTACTGCATTTTTTAAACATGATACTGCTTGCCTGGCAACCTGGCAAGGGTCGGTTTACACAAACACACTGGACTTTTGTGTGAGCGCTTTAGGTGCTGGCTTCGATCAGGTATTGTTGATCGAAGGGCGCTGGCAACTCTTGAAAATTACGCGACCATTCTGCGGGCAACGAACGAACCTCGGTTCAGAACGGTTGCTAACATCAGTTTCGATTGTCACTATCATTACTACTATGTTCATTATCTTCTTCTAATATATAAAATTCTCGTGTCACAATGTTTGTCTCCGTACTCCTCCGAAACGGCTTTACCGATTTTAACCAAATTTTGCATGCATATTCAGTAAGTCTGAGAATCGGCTAACATCTATTTTTCATACCCCTAAGTGTTAAGGGTTGTCCACCCTTAACATTTTTTTTATAATTCTATACAAATTTTTATTTTTTTATTTTTTTTATGTTGCATTAAAAAATACATTCAACCCTAAATTTATACCCTTCTATCACCAACCCCTATTTTTTGTAAAAAAAAATGTTAAGGGTGGACAACCCTTAACACTTAGGGGTATGAAAAATAGATCGGGTTAAAATCGGTAAAGCCGTTTCGGAGGAGTACGGAGACAAACATTGTGACACGAGAATTTTATATATTAGATAAAACAAAGTCCCCCGCTGCATCTGTCTGCCTGAACTTGTTAAACTCAAAAACTACCCAACGTATTAAGATGAAATTTGGTATGGAACAGTTTGAGACCCTGGGAAGAACATAGGCTCCCGGGAAACTACTACTTTTATAACGGAAAACTTTAGCCTGAAAAACTTTATAACGCGGGCGGAGCCGCGGGCAAAAGCTAGTACTATATATATTTACCAGTTATTTGTGTATTACTACGGCCTTGTTCTCTATCAGTGGCAAAGGGTCCATATAATCCATTTAGGCATAATTGTGTCGACTGCCGAGGAGTAATCATACATCAACTTTATAACATTTTAATGTTTGGATCACTGAACGAATGAAAAAAAACGTCGTTGACTTGTGACACTGACCCAGTGTCTAATGATTACTAATTAGTTATCATTTATAGATTACAGTAAATGGTAATAAGCAATCGATATCAAGTACATTTATCTACATATGATATCAGTAATGTACATTAAGAACATATTTATTGCTATTGATATATTTATATAATACTAGTTTTTGCTCGTGGATCCGCCCGCGTGAAATTTTTTCCGGGATAAAAGTCCCGCTTTGTATTTGCCCGGGATAGAAAGTATCCTATGTCCTTCCCTGTGATCTTAAACTATCTCCGTACCAAATTCCATAGAATCCGTTCAGTAGATTTTGCGAAAATCGCTTACATACAGACAGACGGAAAAGGGAACTTTTCTGAAAAGGGAGTTTTCCCGCAAGTTATCCAATTATATTTTCGACCTAACATAAACGCCTTTATATTCCTACGTCATCGATATTAAAACAAAAACTTTTTTGTTCTTTGCAGAAAGAAATCATGGAGAAGAAAAGTACTGAGGGTCTCCCCTTCCCGATCATCTTCTCCGGTGCCATCGTGACGTTCATGTGGCTGCTGTACGGCATCATCCTGAGGAACTCCTTCCTCGTGGTAAGGTTTTATTTAACACTACGAAGAGTAGTTTTTACAATGCTACTATCAAGATATTGCTAGTAGTAGTAGTAGACTGCTGAAACCATCTACAGGTTCAAAGCCCAAGGCCATACTCCTCTGCCTTTTCTAAAGTTATGTGTGTATTCTTTGAGAATTATCGCTTTCCTTAACAGTAATAGAGAACGTCGTGAGGAAACGTGCTTACCTGAGAAGTTCTCTATAATAATTTTGAGGGTGCATGAAGTCTCGCAATCCGCACTAGGCCAGCGTGATGGACTAAAGCCTAATAAAAGCCTAATAGAAGAAGCCTGTGCCCAGCAGTAGGACGGTATATAATATAGGCTTGATATTTATTAATATTCAGTAATTACACTGGCTGAACATCATTCAAACTAAAACAACAGTGCTTCTACAATACTGCTTGCCGCTAAAATAGACATTTTAATGATATCTATTACCGATCCAATGTTACACATACGAGCGAGGTTCCAAGCAATGTTTCGAGTCAAGACTAGTAGTTTTGATAGTTTCAGTTGGGTAAAACTATGGCCTTCCAGTCAGTCAAAATTAAATCATCCACCACTCTACATTAAAGTTATTTTCCTTTTTTTCAGATTCAAAACGTAGTAGCATTTGTGCTCTGTGCCAGTCAGTTGGCGCTGTTCGTGGTATATCCCTCCAAGCCGAAGCCCAAAGGCAAGGAGAAGGTCAAAGCCAAAAAAGCCGATTAGCATAAATTTAGTTATTAAGAATAAATAACAGGCGCGGATCTAGGTTTTCGCTAGGGGGCTTTTTTATAAAAGCATTTTTTTATAGAAAGGAGTAAGTGATTTTTGTGACTAGGGGGGAAAAGTGGTGCAGTTTTAAGTGTCTTGCGATCATGGATCCTCGCCTGTGTATAACCTCGTCATCCCACTATGTGGGATTGAAATTAACAATATTAGTGAAAAGTATGTTTGTGTACCGACCTGAACGTCTGACATTAATCTGACGCTAATTCAATTGTAACTTATAAATGGAATCAATTTTTAAATAAGTATAAGCACCCACTTAAATCCTGAAGTAAATCTGACATTGATCTTATTACATAAATAAATGATTACTGACGCTAATTCAATTGAAACTTGTAAATTGAATCAAATTTTAAATAAGCACTCAATGAAATTGAATATTTAAGCCAATTATTTGCATATTGCAACATTTTTATTTTTGTTCACATTTATATTCGATAACGAATCTTACTAATGTTTTTTAATTACAAATCACCATTGTTTTATAAAAAGGACCTTTACGGCTTAGCCGCCATTAAAAAAGCAATGTAAAGAAAGCTGTGTTAATACAAATATTTTTATACAGATACTTATATGTGTGTAAATCATTCATTCCCTTATTTTACCTTCAATTTACTACGTAATTATTTTATTTAGCAATAAACCGTGTTTTAAGGCTTGTGATAGTCTTAGGCTAAAATCTATAAAATACACTTCGACTTAAGTCCAAGTCCGTGACATGTAAATAACCTAAAAACATTTTCTAACGTTATCGTGAATATTTTGCGAATATGAACCTTGTGATTCAAATAATTAAGTTTTTTATAAACTGTACAGTGCTTGCCACTCGGCAGTATTTATTACTTTTTAATATTAGACTTGTCGAAGTATGCTTTATAGGTCTTGCGCTCTATGTTATAAGAGTGAATTTAGAATGCTGTCGCAGAGTTATAAGCACTGCATTTTGCTCACCTTTGCTAGTGCCTTTACGAAAATATTTTTGTAAAAAAACTTAAAAAGTTATACTTTTTATGAATCATCTTGTGCAATAGAAAGATACAGACGAATAAATGTGAAAGAAATAAATTGTGTTTTATTGTATTTTAGAGCTCTTTGGTTCTTAGATTACATAGAGCAGACATTAGGAAGATTGTGATGTAGAAATTTTGCACTCATGCGATAGTTACTCAATCTACTGTGAAATAACAAAACACCAATGTAAAATACTTCATATTTTTTCCATATCGTGATTGGCACGCTTTTAATGCGGGTCTTATCATATTTTCTGTTAATTTTTTTTTTATTAATATCTGAGACGCTGTGACATCTTGTCAGACATACTTATTAGAGTCTTTTAGTATAAGATTCTTAGTAGCTAGCATACTAGAAAGCTACCATCTTGTAAAATATTAACTAAGCACTGCCAATACTATTGTATAGACTTCGAAATGCTTTAAAAAAAAACACTTATTCACCTATTTACTAAATAGGACGATAGGTACTTAACCACCGCATTCCACTACAACGTGCTGGCCACATTACCATCTTTTAATTTCAAATTTAGAATCTTCTTTCATGCAATGTCAAAATTCGTTATTTAATCAATTTTCTCCAACCAAACATCTATTTATTATTATTTTATTTTACATTTTTATATTTACTTATCGAGATAAAAAATATCGACTATTACTCTTTTTCATTATGAATTAAGCTGTTTCACAAGATTTAAATCAGGTATGATAGAATATATTTTTTCGTATCCCATCTCACTGTTTCAGATTTTTTTTTTCATTATAATATTGACTTTTGGACGAAATTTCAAGGCTATAAGGCAATAGTGGAACTTTACTGTAGCAAGTTTTGTATACTAACAATGCAACTCGATTGGGACGGTAGCACTGATTACAGAGACCCTACGGGGAGCATGTGGTCTATTCTATTTTACATTCCAGATTCAACAAAGATGTCTCTGTGCCGCACGTTAAAGGTTTTGGGGGCGACTCACAAATCTTTGAATATTTACCAGTTAGCTGTAAGTTTAAAACTGATTATCTAATAAAATCAATATTTTACATTGGATTAATTCAAGTTTATAATAATAGCTTATTTTTTTATAAATATGTATAATACACTTACTACAAAGCACTTAAGTACGTTATTACTTTTCATCGCAGTGTGCATTAAAATTGAGGTTGGACTACTCCTCGAGTGCCGAATCGTTTTTGAGCGGCACCAACGCTAACTTCCTCGAAGCGCAATATCTAGATTGGGCCAAAGCGAAAGGGAGCATCGACTCGGTAAGATCTGTTAACAGCTAAAACGTAGATCTGCGGACTTATCTAGCTAGAATATTTAATATAAATCTGTGTTTAAAAAAAGCGAGAGATTCGCCTGTTTTATAAAACGAATATAAACTCCGCCTCGACTGGACTGCCTTGGTGGCATGGTAGTAGTGCGTGTGTGGTACGACAGAGGTCTGAGGTCACGAGTTCGAATCCTAAATCGGGCAAGAGATATTAAGTTTTTCTGGTCAGTATCAGCTCGGAGTCTAAAAGTTATGTCCGATATGGCGAAAGGCGAGATCTTGGCGAAAAGTGGGTGCAATGATTGCATCTCTGTCTACCCCTTCGAGACTAAAGGCGTAATGAGTATTATTTTGTTCTACGTTATCCTACGAAGAATGCATGGGTTTGTTTGTTCCGCACACATAGTTGGTTCATCTCAAGTAGATATAACCCAAGACTAGGTTGTGTATGTTAGGGAAGGCGAACCAATGGCCCGCGTGCCAGTGGTGGCACGTGACAAAATAATTCGATCACGCGCAGAAAATGCCAAATAAAAATATAATTCGGTCGAAAAAGTCGTTAAACAGGGGCACTCACAGGCAATTCTTTTTGGCAATGGCATGTTGCCCAGTAAAGGTTCGCCATCCCTGCCCTAGGTAATGATAGAACCTAGACTAAGCAAGTCATCAATTGTTCTAGTCATGGGACGGGCTCTACGACAGCCTCGGCACAGCCACAGAGCTACAAATAGACGCGTTTGACGAATTCAACCCCACTACTGTCAGTAAGTACTGCTTTCATCTTTACCTATGCATGTAAACTTTAAAGATAAGATGAGCTTGCCTGCGGCATAGACAAGATTCCTTTCTACAATCGTCAACGCTACTAGGAAAATAAAAATGTATAAATAACATATCCTATCGATAAGTCTATCGAGACGGTGGCGTAGCTTGCCCTGAGGAGCCCTATATCAAAATTGGAGGTCCTTTAGGCCAGTGCGAAATTGTAGGCGCACGCTTAGTTTAATGTAGGTAGACATGAGCCGAGAGGAACCCCGTTACACTGAACTAGTAATACGGCGGTGTCCAGCCCCCTGTCGCTAGTATGTCATTCTCATACCTAACGTTAGCGTCAACGATTGTAGAAAGTCATCTTGTCTGCGTCCCCTATATTAGTGCCCATCAACAGCAATGCCCTCCAGTAGTAGTAACTAGCCCTCTGTTAGCTTAAACCACTATATGATCATACCCAGAAATTTCTCTTGCTACAAATTCCTGCATAATGGAGCGATTTGAAATTTTGAATTGGTTCAGCTACTTATGCGGCTGACTGAACATATAGTATTCTAATACTTCGAATCGGTCCTACAGAACCAAAATCAAAGAGCGGTAAAGAAGACAAAGATGCGTTGAAGAAGAAAATCAAACTGCATCTCGCCGTACAGAACTTGATCAGGAGCTACCAGGTAGCCAAGTTACATTCAACTAGACGAGTTTGATAACATGGACCTTTTGCTGAACCAGCTCCTCGGGTCTAATCCCATGAGTTGGTGGTAGAATATATTTTATATCCGCCCGGGTAGCGACAAACGTACACAACCCGCCATGGTGGCCTACGTAAGTGAGACGCGTTCCGGGATCAACCTGTGTATATCCCGATCCAGCAGGCCGGCATAATTGTGTAGACTGCTGAGGGGTAATCATCTCTCGTCAGTTGACATTTTATTGAACCCCTCATACCATCAAGTGCAGTGGGGACGCGTTGCCGCACCCGAATAAAAAAAACTTGCTACAAACTTGGTATTTTCTATTGAAAACGCGTGGCGAAAGCTAATGTCTAAAATTGATTTGGGTTTAAAATTAAAGATTCATGTTAAAAAAAATGATGACTAATTTAAGTTTCACCAAATTGTCAACTGGATGACAACTTCAATGATCATTACAATTTGATTACCACGTCATGTCTGCTAAACTAAATCAAATACAGAGTCATGTGTAACAAAACATACATAAACCCGTCGCAGGCACGCGGCCATCTCCTAGCGAAGACAGATCCGCTTGGACTGTCCTTAGCAGCCAAATTCATCTTGAAGAGCAAGCCGGCGACGTACGAGACGAAGGGCATGGAATGCGTGATCGTGGCCAGAGAGCTCGGGACCACGCTATGTGAGTTAATTCACTGGGATTATTTGAAACATTATATTGGAATGATGATCGGTTTTCCACCGCGGCTGATTTGGTAGCTGATTTACTTCAGATGCCCAAGTAATATACTCTGGGGTGCGTTAAAATGTTGACAAGGCCAGCTTTCAGTCACACTTAACTCATAGTAGTTTCATTCATTCAGTAATCAACCGCTGGTGTGGTAACACAGTGTGGTATACTCTTCGTATTAAGTTGATGATCATAATTATTGAAATAAAAACTAAAAACTATTTAAACGGATTTTATCGCGGTTTTTTATATTATTATTTTCTCCCGACGTTTCGAAGACTACAGCCTTCATGGTCACGGGGGGGACTGAGGTGTTGTTCATCCGTAAAGTCAAAGTTACAATATCTACCTACATTTTTCAAATATACAACTTTTTAAAATTTTTATCTGTTGACGGTCCGATCTACGCAGAATGAGCTCACAGTGTCTTGAGGTCTGGCAGCCGGTCTTTTGGGATCCGATTTAATTAAATGTAGAACAGGATCCCAGGCTTGTGCAAGCTTCCAACCATCTTCCCTATTGAAATTTGGGTGTTTTTAATTTCAATAGCCTCGCGAATCATCCTAGGCAGGAATCGGTGTTCTTTGGCAAGGATTTGTGGCTTGTCTAATCGCAAATAATGATTGGAGCCTCCTTCAGAATGTTCAGCGACTGCAGACTTCGTAGAGCGTCGGTGTTTCACGTCAGCTATATGTTCTTTTACGCGGGTCCCTATATTTCTTTTTGTTTGTCCTCATAGTAGTTTCATTCATTCAGTAATCAACCGCTGGTGTGGTAACACAGTGTGGTATACTCTTCGTATTAAGTTGATGATCATAATTATTTCAAAGGATATATAGTTTTTAATACACCCAGGTGAGAAACACATGGACATGACGTTCGAGCTGCCCGACAGGACATTCATCGGTGGTACGGAGACCGAGCTTACACTGAGGTACTGTTTCTGTAACATACGATTTTTTGATCAATGAAGAATTTTTAAAAAATAAACTTTTAAAAATTATATTATTTTTCTTGGTGTCGGAAGGCGACGCCCTGGTTGTACTGCTGCCTAACTCTTTCAAGAATAATACCTTGGGGTCCAGTTTTTATTAAATATCATCTAAATTTAGTACCTAACATCAGTCCATCAACACACACATTACGTGATCCATCACACTAAAATGATAAACTAATAAGTCGATCTTCGAATTGTCACCTAATGTGCGCAATATTCCGCCAGAGAAATAATAACCCGCCTGGAGAACGTGTACTGCAAGTCGATCGGCGCGGAGTTCATGCACCTGTTCGACCTGGACTGCATCCAGTTCATGCGCGAGCGCATGGAGAAGCCCGGCGTGTTCGACAAGACCCTGGACGAGAAGAGGCTCATCATGCGCCGACTCACCAAGGCTGTATTGTGAGATTTAAAGCTGTTCAAATATAATTTTAGGTCGGTTGAATTCTCATGTGGATAAAAAACTGCGTGGAATCCAAATCATCACAAGGATTTTTTTATACGGGTACCGGGTACGGTGAATGGTCTGCAGATATAAACGAACTTTAACGGTGATGCAAAATATTTAATAAGGAAACCTGCAGAAGTTTTCTAGAATAATTTCGAAGGTTATGAAATCTGCAAATTTGTAGTAGGTCAACGTGGTGGTCTAAGGCTCAATCTCTCTCAGTAGTAGAGGAGGCCCGTGCCCAGTAGTGGGACAGTATATCATAGAGAGCTGACATTATTATTTGTAATATCTACTACTAATACTCACAATGCTACAAACAGTCTGATCCTTTAAAGTAGTGGCATCAATGCATTAACCATTCCTTACCAGCCTGGAGAAATACTTTGCGACGAAGTGGCCGGCGGAGAAGCGGTTCGGGTCGGAAGGTGGCGAGAGCATGATCGTGATGCTGGAGGAGATCGTGGACTCGGCCACCAGGCTCGGTGTAGAGTCCATAGTCATGGCCATGCAGCATCGAGGTATGATCTTAAGGTTCAAATTTCTACGTCGCAAAAGTTTTAAAGCATGAATGGGCTGGCTTATGTCGAAGACGAATTTGGTTCGTCAGATACTGTTAAGTATATAATAATAATAAAAATCATTTGTTTAATCATTTGTTTGACTGCCTCGGTGGCGTAGTTGTACTGCATGCGCGGTACGGCAGCGCTCTGAGGTCCTGGGTTCGAATCCCGGGTCGGGCAAAGTGATATTTGGGTTTTTCTGCTTAATATTAGCCCGGAGTCTGGAATTTGTGCCCGATATGGCGATAGGCTCGCCCCCTATCACATCCTGGGACGGAACACACTCGGCGAAAAGTGGGTGCCTTGGTTGCACCTCTGCATACCCCTTCGGCGATAAATGCGTGATGTGTGTATGTGTATTTGTTTAACTTGACACTGGAATAGTTTTAAAGCATAAATAGGCTGGTTTACGTCTAAGACGAAATTGGTTCGTGAGATACTTTCGTTTTAATGGCCAATCATATTGTAGCCCCAAGAAATTACATACGCACAACAATCTTAAAAGTGTATATGTACTTGTCCACCAAACAATGAGTCTCGTGATCAAGTATTTGTACTCTGGAGTGTGGTTCAACGAATAATTATTAATGTCACCTGAGAATGTATCTACATCGAATGTCTATCAAAGGAGTGTTATGTTCGATCATTGCCATTTCGGTTTGTAATACTCCCCGTTGTTCAGGCCGTCTGAACATGTTGGTGAATGTGTGCCGTAAGCAGCTGGTGGACATCTTCGCACAGTTCAAACCCATGGAGCCGAAGGAGCCTGTTAGTACACTATACTTCAGAAACTAGTACATCTAGATATTTCGATCGCATTTTATTTCGCTTGACTTCATTTACCACTTGGAGAATCATTTTGTCGTGCCATTTGCATGATAAAAAAGATATCCATATAGGTTCCTACGGTTACAATTACCTGAGTTGTCAAATTACCTCGACATTCTCTTCTCGGTTCCAAAGACCGATGCGGAATTTGAAACGTGAGTTTTTCTACACGCCATGGTCACCAAACATAATCCCTTAGATTCCCTCTTGTCTTCTCTAGAATGTTAAATTGTTGAATGGTATTATAGCGAGTCAAAGCTGTATTGTAATTATAAATGTGTAACACCATAATTCTTCCTGTGTACCACAATAAATATAACTTGAATTTGAATTAGGTTTATCTATTTAACACAAACCCTTGGATTACGATAAATTTAAGCTCCAAAACCAGCTGTTGAACTGATTCCGTTAGACTCATATATTTATATTGCCAGGGTTCCGGAGACATAAAGTACCATTTAGGTACATACATTCATCGATTCATTCGGAGAACGAACAAGTATATCAAGGTATCAATGAGCGCGAACCCGTCCCACTTGGAGGTGGTGTCGCCGGTGGTGGTCGGTAAGACGCGCGCCGAACAGCACTGGAAGGGGGATAACGTCGGGGATAAGGTAAGGAAACAAGGTTTTATAAATGTCGCTTTATTGATTGTGTGCCTAGAGGTTCTGAATTCCAGGGTAGGGCAAATTGTTTTGAATGTTAGACAGACGGTTGGTCATAAAACCTGAGCCCGTTCTGATACATGAATGAAAACTGAAAAGGTATTGTGACCGCGTTGGAGCAGAGTTGAAAGCAAGAGAAAGATGAATACATAACTGAATTTCCTCTTACTGTATTTGCCTAATGCCTTATGCGATTAGCTGCTTGTAAAGGTGAGGACTAATTCTAAATCAAAGTAACTTCTTTGTTTTTCCATTGTAAAGGTGATGGCCATAATAATGCACGGCGACGCTGCGTTCGCGGGGCAGGGCGTGGTGTACGAGACGATGCACCTGGGCAAGCTGCCCGCCTTCACCACGCACGGCTCCATCCACATCGTGTGCAACAACCAGATCGGGTACACCACAGAGCCCAGGTTCTCCAGGAGTTCACCATATTGCTCGGGTATAGCATTACACCACCTCTTTGTTTCTCTATTGTTTTATAAAGCCCAAATTTTGAATCATTGCGCCGTACAGCTCGAGTATTATATTATAGCACACCGTTAACTTTATTCATGGGTAAGTCAAGTTTTACATCTCGCTGTTCCAGTAGCGAAACATCTCGCTTGGAGTTATTGTCTTTTCATTTATTTTAGTTTTAGAGAGTCGTCGATAGATTAACCACTGGAGTATATCACAGACTCTCAAACTTCTGCTGTCTTTAATGCCCACCAAACCAGTACAACCCATCGGCAGAAAGTATCATTACATACCCAAGGGAATTTTTATTAGACGTGGCGAAATGCGTGGACGCGCCAGTACTGCACGTGAACGGCGACGACGCTGAAGCGGTGGCGCATGTGGCGCGCATCGCGATCGAGTTCCGCTGCAAGTTCAAGAAGGACGTGGTGCTGGACCTGGTGTGCTACCGCCGCTACGGACACAGTGAGGAGGACGAGCCCATGTTCACGCAGCCGTTTATGTACAAGAAGATCAAGACCATGCCCACTGGTGAGTCGCGCTTATGCCATAAGCTTTATTTTTTGTGTTAATGTTAACGATTGTAGAAAGGCGTCTTTGCTGCGGCACCAGATCTCTAAAATCTTATGTGTTTAATCTGTATTATGCTTTCATCTTTTTCTGGTAGGTATTCTAGCATAAAAGCTACACTGCACGTGACCATTTGATAACCAATTCAGTCTGGTACAGAGTATATTTGTACTTAGCCTCGCATAGCTTGACTCTTAAGTCCCTACTTGAGAGCCGAATTCTAGGGGATCTGATCTCGGAAGCTTGAGCTCGATCCGCCGATGTCTCTACATCGGCTCATCCCTGAATTCTTCTTATAACACGTTTTCCATGATAATACGCATGGTCGTAACGATATTATTGGGATGTTGCTACCACCAGCGTGATGATTCTAATCTAATAAAAACGGCAGTGGACCAAGTGTACGCTGCGAAACTCAAGGCGGAGGGCTCGGTGACCGACTCTGACATCAAGGGCTGGGAGAAGGAGTACATGGACACGCTGAACAAGCACTTCGAGCTCGCCAAGAAGGTGACGAAGCTCAGCATCATGGACTGGATCGACACGCCCTGGACCGGCTTCTTCGAGGCCGTCGATCCTAGCAAGGTAATTGGTTAGGTTAGGTTCATTTTTTTAAGTACAGACCCCGCAGTCAACACTGTGGGAAACCTGCGAATGGTATACTGGTTCCCCCGGCTTAGCGACTGTGAGGCTCTGGAGGAAGAGAGGATGAGGAGAAATAGGGAGGAAAGAGTAGGCAGTGTTAGGATGGGCGGAGTGAATTGGAGAGGCAATGTTGACGAGTTCCTCATAGGCCTTAATGTGAAATTAAAGCCATGAGGTATACACACTTAACTGTGTACCTAGGGCCGCGACACATGTCCCCCCGTGCACGGGCGTGCATTCGGTGTGGAGAACGAGCGCCCAAGAATTGCCTGGGGCGGCGGGGGGGTCGTTAGGTTAGGTTAATTTGGGCCATTTTCTAAGTTTATGTGAAGAATTTAACATATTATAACTGTAGTAATAAATTCATGACACTTGTACCTTTATAGGCACGGCTTAAATTAACTAGAAACATAGTATCTGGACTCTAGAGGATGAGATAACTATATATAAAAGCTGAACAGTTTTTTTTGTTTGAACGCGCTAATCTCAGAAACTTCTGGACCGATTTTCAAAATTGTTTCACTTATACAAAGCTACAGTACTCTAAAATGTTATAGGCTTTTTGTCCCAAGAAAATATAATGCGGGACTTTTATTTAAAACATTAAATAGAATAAAAGATTGAATTAGAAGTCTGACAGAACAAATAAATAAAAAAAAAAGAAAGTTAAACACATTACTCCAGAAAAGTCAGAGATACATGCTCTTGGGTTTTGAACCTGCGGACATTCGTCTCGACATTCCGTTCCACACCCAACTAGAATTTTTACCAGTTTACATGCCACGCTCACGAGCATATCATTCCAGATCAAGGAGACTGGTATCTCACAGACAACCATCAACACGATCACGGCGCACTTTGTGAAGCCGCCCGAGGAGTGGGCCTTCGAGCTGCACAAGGGCCTGCACAGGGTCCTCGGCGCCAGGGAGAAACTGGTAATAACCAATTAGAATAGTTGGCTAGCGACTGTGTGGTTCATAAGTAAAAGAATAAGCAGCAGCTAAAGGATTTATTTTAGCTGATCCTCGTCAGATAGAGCGTGGCTTCGTGTGATCTCGCGAAAATTCACCACCACCATCATTATTCAGTCGAATCTCGAATCCTTAGGTCTTAAATCGGCAATCCAGGTTCAATCCTGCCTACTCTGTACCGGCCCCTTTCAATAAACACTAACGGCCGATTTCAATAAACAATCTTTTTCGATCCATCGCGAAAATTTACCAAATAAATGTTTATTTTGACTTAATTATAAATGAATTATTTTATTGGTGTCTTCTCGGATCGAAGATTGAGATAGGGATTTCTATTAATATCGGCCATTAATTATCTCAATTGCTATCTGCGATCGTGAATATGGGAAGCCGAATCAAAATAAATTTACATGGATATCATTGGCGAAGGGTCCATATAACCCGATTCCTGCCGGCTTCCATTCAGTAACTTATGTAAAATCTAATTTTCATTACTAAGATTTGCAGACCGCATTTATGCATATTAGTAGTACCGATATGTTTTCAGGTGCCCTTCCGATAAATGTCACCCTTCGCCACTGATGGACACCTACTTATTTTATCGGTTTATGTTCGTAATCGATCCAGAGACTGATCAGCTGTCATTCACGAACCTCCATTTTAGATAAAGGAAGGTTTTGCCGACTGGGCCATAGGAGAGGCTCTCACGATGGGCTCCATATTGCGTGACAAGATCCACATCCGATTTACCGGAGAAGATGTCGAAAGAGGCACCATGGCGCATAGGTAACATTACTTCTTAAAACTTCTTGCTGCAAAAGATATACCTAGCCCTAGTTCTTCTTCTTTTGAGACTTAATGGCTCCTTCGATGCATCGATAATTTTTTACAGTTAAATTCGTTTACTGCCATATTATACCATATTCGCTGATTGTTTGATTCCTTCGACGAAATGCAACAATATTGGAAAATATCTTGTAGCAGCCGAGATGACCTCCTTGACAAAATACCAAATTAAGACCCTCACTCTATCAAATGGCCTTGAGCATAAGTTCCATACATTTTTGGCGCACGAGTTACGCCGGAAGACAAAAAATTACGAATTCTTTATCATAAAAATAAAATTAGGTCTTTTCAAAAAAACTTTTAAACTACCAAAATTGTATATTTAAAAAGAGATGCACGGAATCAACAATTTTAGTGGCATTTTTATTGTGAAATTATTGACTCAATATATTTTTTTTTTTAATTAGCAATTTTGACAAAAAAAAACTTAAGATATCTAGAAGACAGCATGATATCGCGTGTCCGCTTGCAGGCACCACGTGTACCACCACCAGGGCGTGGACGGCGCCACCTACCGCGTGCTGGACGTGCTCTACCCTGACCAGGCCAGGTACTCGCTGCACAACAGCTCGCTGTCCGAATTCGGTGAGTTCCGTAGGATTTATTCACCGCCACTTTAATCCAACCCAGTATAAACCAATCAAAATAAATCATTTGTAAAAACAAAAACGAACAAATATATTTCACGCAATAATCTCCGAAGGGGTATGCTGAGGCGCAAAAAGGGCACCCACTTTTCGCCAAGTGTGATCCGTCTCCTTATGTAATAGGGCCAATCGCCATATCGGGCACAAATTCCAGACTCCGGGCTGATACTGAGCAGAAAAACCCAAATATCACTTCGCCCAATCCGAGATTCAAGAACCCAGGAACGCAAAGAGCGTATACGGTACAACTACGTCACCGAAGCAGTCATTTGTAAACACGTAAAAAAGAACTTTGCCCCCGATTGGTCCATTTTTGCGAACGATTGTAAAAGGGATTGAGATCATTTATTGAAAACGATGGTTATGGGATTAATGCACGTCATTTTTAAAAGAAAAAATATAGGTTATAGATCTGCTGCATATAGGCGCCATGTTTGTAACCACAGATTACTGATTAGTTTTGTAACACAAGGAAATACGGTTATTCCCTCGCCCGCAGCTTTTTAGGGTTGTACCATTCGTTACCGAGTGCAAAGTATTCGATTTTAAAAGTTACTGATCAATATTATTTTTGCACGTGTCCTAGGTGTACTTATAGATGCGAAAAGTTAGTAATCCTTGTTGAATGTTTGTGTTACAGGTGTGTTAGCGTACGAGGTTGGCTACTCGTACTCTAGCCCATATCTGCTGACGATTTGGGAGGCGCAGTACGGAGACTTCGCAGACACCGCGCAGCCCGTGTTCGACACGTTCATCGCCAACGGCGAGAGCAAGTGGGTGTGCCAGTCGGGGCTCGTGGTGAAGCTGCCGCACGGTATCGACGGCGCTGTGAGTCGCTTGCTTGAAGCCGTTTCTCAATTATATCTATTTATGTTTATTTAGGTCACCTGTCCCTTGTCATCTTATAAAAGCCCCAGGAGGTCGCTTCTAATAGGTCGATCTGGAAATCTTTGGGGGAGAGTCCCATGTTCAGCAGTGGACATTCTACGGCTGATAATGATAATGATGATTGTTATTTAAGAAATTTACGCCGATTCCATGCAAACTATTACCATTAAGTATCCGACCTGCTCGCATAAATGTGGCGACTGGCGATTGACAATTACCTTTATTCAATTGATACTCAGTATGAATACCACTTCGCTTCCCATCTGGTGCAATGGAGTCAATTTGCTTTGGTCATACAAAAATATATAACTCATCATTTCTAATATTTACTGGCAAATATTTCAAACGAAAAACTCAACCATTTATTGCAATGTAATTTATTTGTTTAGGGTCCGGAGCACTCGTCGGCACGCGTAGAGAGATATCTGCAGTGTTGCGATGATGATGAAGAAAATATTCCCGATCTGGATGACCGTGACATGACACGTGAGTATTAAAAAAATAATTACAAAATGAACAACGGCCTAAAGGCTATTCTCTCAACCCCCCCCCCCCCCCCGCCTCTCACTTGAACATGGCCATAAAGACGTTACAAATAACGTTGATTGAAATTGTGTTTGCGCCGTTCCCGCTCTTGAAATCATAGTTACATTTTGGAGGATGCTGAAGTTCCTCGTGTTGCTTTTTCAGTGAAGCAACTGCGCGCTGCCAACTGGATCGTATGCAACGTGACGTCGCCGGCGAACTACTTCCACATGATGCGGCGGCAGGTGGCGATGCCGTTCCGTAAGCCGCTGATCCTCATGACGCCCAAGGTGGGCCTCAAGCACCCTTACTACAGGTCGCCGCTGACAGACTTCCTGCCCGGCGTCGGCTTCAAAAGGTGTGTTATTGAAAAAAATACAAAAAATCTTCCATATTTATATTTTAATCTGTATCTCGAGCATCAACATGAGTTTACTGACGCTACTGAGCGATGTCAATTCCGTAAGATCGCATCCTATTCTGGTCTCCCTTGGATTATATATACCATGTATTTGCTTCATGTAATGTATGCCTATGTTATTTTTCACAGTATTCAGAGATTGGTTATTTACTGAAATAAATATTTTCAGAGCAATCCCTGAATGTGGACCAGCGGCTCAAAAGCCCGAAGGCGTGAAAAAACTGATATTTTGCTCGGGTAAAGTGTCGATTACAATCGATGAGCTGCGAAAAGAGAAAAAGTTGGAGGACAAGATCGCGATGTGCCGCATCGAGCAGCTGTTCCCGTTTCCGTACGACATCGTCTTACAAGAGTTCTGCCGGTTCGAGTCGGCCAAGGTGTGCTTCTGCCAGGAAGAGCACAAGAACCAAGGCCCGTGGCTGTTCTGCAAAGTCCGGCTTGAGAATCTAATTGGGAAGAAAATTGAGTAAGTTTTTTATTTTGTGCATTGTTTTAAAATTGATAAGACAAAATGTTATTAATTATTGATAAAATATATTAAGTGGACAAGTAGTCTAGGCGTGAGTAGGTATTTACAGGTGAATTTAAACTTGCAGATGTATATCTCGGCCGCCGAGTTCCGCGTCAGCCACAGGCATCAAGTGGATCCACGCTAAAGAACTGAAGGAGCTCAAAGAGAAGATCGTCGCTCTCTAACACGTTTGCTAAATTATTGTGATTTATATCAGAGTCCAAATTGTGTTGTTAATAAATTGTAGAAAATTTATTATTGTTTATTTTTTTATTAACAATCGAGCTTTGTCTACTTTTCGGTTTGGAAAGTTTAGTGCAAAACATTCCTTTTTTGAGTAGTAGCAAATCGTATTCTCCAAAGGATTGTTACGTCCCGCTATCCTAGCCGATGACATCGGGCGTTTCCGGAAATATTCGTGCGCGCTCAGGCTGGCAGAAGAGAAGATATGTCACGCGGCGACTGTTCTATTATTCTTTTTGGTTGGACGTTGTCAAAAAAAATGTCTAAAATTGTATTCTGTAATTGTTTTGCAAATATAATGTTTACTGTAAAAAGAGCGTTTAACAGGATATTATGTACACTCAGTTCTTAGGTTCCTCGTAGACGCTATCATTAATCAGTTTGTTAAGTACTACGAAACCAAGCCACTTTAAGTTTGTGCGTGAAATACCACTCTAGTGCAACTGGCAGTTCCCGCTTTTATACTTCCCCGAGACAAGTTGATAGCTTTAGCGTGACGAATCTATTGATATATCGGTTTAGAAATTGTAATTGCCCACCACTAGTAATATGTCAAAGTGACAAGGTTGGAGCAAATCCAAGTTGACGTCTGTTGTCCAAAAAAATTGCCAAGTCTGTTAATTTTATGTTTTAGAAGGTTTTGTTGAATGAAAAAATGTCTTCGTATTTTGATTATCATTGTAAACAATTAGAAATTAGTGCACGTCGTGATATAGAACAGGCAGAATGTATAAAAGGAACTTGTTATACAATGTGCCCGGACGAAGAAGTAAAACTGTAAGTAGCTTTTTCAACGGATAATATTCACAATTTCCAAATATCTATTACTTCAAATAATCTTAAATTAATTAATAAAGGTACTTTACATTTGAAATAATACAAACCTAAAGCTAGAGCTTCAAATATTGAGAAAATATACCGGTGTAACTAGCGCAATGCAACACGTTATTTCGTGGAGCATATTATGATACCGTTAGTGTTAGACAGGCTATCATACAACGGTCTCACACTATACAGCTTTAACACGACTTATCGACGACGAGATCAAAATATATAATTTAAAAATTTTGTTGCAACTCACTCAACTCAAACTATTTGCTTGTTTGTTACGACTGCCAACTCATTCCCTATTCTTCGTGATCTGTCGGCCACATTTTTGTTTTCAGTCCCATCTTTCCTGCATGCAGGGCCGTAGCTGGGGGTGGGAGGGCATTGTAGGGCAATGCCCTACATTAAAATACTAAAGCCCTGCCTTAATAATCAACTAAATTTTACATAACTACTCAATCAAAATATATGGAGCAGTGGATTTTTTATTTCACTATTTGGAAGTTAGTCCCATATTAACAGTTATTCGTTTTGATAGGTGGAATAACCCCCTTTTGAGATTTAAGGGAATTTTGTTACAATTTATATATTACCCTAACAATTACGTAAGAATTCAACTAACTTCACTGTTCACTAGTTAAGAAACCCAAAAAACAATTGATCAGATTAGATCTAGTAACATTTTTACTTCCGCCCTAGCTGTAACCACAGCTGCACTACCTTAAATTCAAGTCTAGAGACGGCCCTGCCTGCATGCCAGCCTTTATATCTCTTAGTAATATTTTGGTTGTGACTAATAATTGTTTCCCTTTACAGAAGAGAAAAGATGAACATGGTGCATGTGCTGGAGGTGGTGGGCCCCACAAGGAAGCTGGTGAAGAGTTACAGCAGATCAGCGGCAGACACTAACATAGCTGTACCCAAACTGCTGCGACCCTACATGGTGCTGCATGATACCGTGCAGTATCTCATACTTGAGTATGATATCAAAATATTTAATGTAGTCCAGTGAAATAATTTATTTATTTAAGGACCTCCAACAAAGGATACATGACATATAATAAAAACAATGTAGCATTATTACAAATGTAACAAGCTCCTTCAATTATAGGAGACCACAGCATGCAAACATACTGATGGAAACACATTGTTTTCCACCTCAGATGTTATATTATGTTGATTATTGTCTATCTTTTGTGTATACAAAAATTTCTATTATAAAGATTTTTTGATAGATCCGAATGCCACTGTGACATGTATGCAAGTGAAAATAACTTCTACAAACTGGCTATCGATACCTTGTATATACCAATTAGTCAAAAACCATTAAGAAGTTGGCACTAACAAAGTTAAATTAATAACAATTTATTTACCAATCATAAAGCTATCATTATTTCATGTTTGTTATTCCAGGGTAACTAAAAGGACAGATGTGCCTAGCTCAGTGGTGTACGACTTTGTGACTGACAGGCTGCGTGCTGTCAGACAGGACATGACCGTGCAGAGGATGACCTCCGAACAGTGTGTTAATTTACTAGAGCCTATGATCAGGTTCCATGTGTATTATGGTTACAAGTGAGTCAAATTGTAATACCAAAATCACCCTTTATCATTATGTATTATTATATGTATTGTATGTATTCTATATGCAGGCTGTGAAACAAATTTTTGTTAAACATGTTTAGAAATATTGGTTTAATTTTTTCATTTTTCTGCTTAATGTTAATTGTTCCTGTTATGCAGTCCTATAGAAATTATGTTATGTGTTACAAAATCCCCTACTGTGTTGCCTGAACTAAAAATTAAATCTAAAACTACCATTATGTCAATAAAAATACTTTAAAATATTTTCATTCTCTTTTTCAGGTTACAAGATTATCCACTGAAAGACTATGACCCTGTACTTAATAAAAAATATCTTTTAGAATGTTTGAAATGGTTTCTGAGTTGTTACAACACTATAGACCAAAGACAAGGCAGTCAAAACGGCGCCATAGACAAATTGAGTGAAACTCTATCGAATTTGAATTTCAGGGAGAATGTTAGTTGTAATAGGATTTTAATGGAGAGTTTATATATTTTGTGCAATTTAGAAGATGTTCATCCTTTATTACGATACTTAAACTTGCCCAAAGATTTAAAAAGGTAAACATATTTTAGTAATTCAATTTTTAAAAAAAATTACTGTGAATTCAAACACCTGCAATTATACTTACCAACAAACCATTTAAATGCTTATCTTCAATAATTTTGTTTTGTCACTATCAATAAAATCCGAACTTGTTTCTTCAAAATTTATGTACAACTGTAAAAATTTTGTATTATTTCAGGGAACCTATACTTAATAAATCATATAAAATAGCAGTGGCCAACTTAAAAGGAAACTATTTAAGAGTGTGTCGACTTATGGACGAACTGTGTCCTCTGACTTACTGCGCGCTTTGCACATACCTACCCACCATACAGAGGTACTGCAAATATTTTTCAAAAGTTTGCAGGCAATATAAACAAAGATATGTACTAAATTAGATTTTTAAGTTAAATAACTTGCATTCTTACTTACATTATCTCATACTTTTATGTTATTTGAATGATCTAGATTTACTGAACAGATAATGTTTAACTTGAATATTATTTGGCACTATGTAAAGAGACTAATCTCTTGTTCTGGAAGAAAGCTATTTTACTTGGCCTGATTAAAAAAAAAAGACTTCCCACTTAGTTATTAGTATACCCACTCACACAGTTAAGAAATATTAACAAATATTTACTAATACGTCCCTCGTGTTAAAAACACTATTATATTTTCCAGGCGGGCCCTACTAGTGATGAGCCACGCGTACAACAGCAAGCGTCTGTCAGTGCCGCTGGAGTTGTTGGCGCGTTGGCTGCGCTTCCCGAGCGAGCGCGAGGCGTGGCACGCCTGCAAGCACTACGGACTCACCGCCGAGTCGAACGCCGTCACCTTCGACAAGGGACAGTTCAGAACCGACGTGCTTACGGTAAGCGATACTTTATTATTAAACTAACTGGTGAAGTATTCTAGTAAAAATAGTGTGTGGTCAGCATAGGTCATTTTAGAAATTCTAATGTAGAAGTTGTTATGTAAAACAACTAATTTAAGCACTCTACCGCATAATAAAGGTTCTTTTTGTAAGAAAGTATAGCAATACTAATATAAATAATATCCCCAAAATGCAGTAATGTGGTCGATTTGTTTGCTGGCCATTATATATTTATTACTTATGATATTTAACCATTGAATAAGGCTATTAACTATGAATTGACATTTAACTTCCAATCCAGAATTTCTACCCCGCAACTTATCAACTCATAAATCATAACAGATCTTTGCACCTCCAAAGTTATAATTTTATTTCAAGCCATAATAAAATACAACTTTCCTTTGCAGCACCAAGGGAACACTCAGCTACTGAAAACTAACTTAGACTTAAGCATAGATAACATATTTACATACAAACCTAGTTGATACAAATGAGTGCTCAACACCTGATCTCACTAGAGTTCGCTATTTTTCATACCAAAGGTTATAAATAAAATGTTTATTTATAATGAAAACCTTTATTTACAACGTAAATTCAACTAACTACATAATTATAGTTAAAAGAAACAAGTCGTTTTTGTATTATGTTTATTTTGGATTTATTGTACATTTTGTGTTTATTTTGGTCATCTGATAGAATGATTATTTATTTGTCACTGTAACAATTTGATTTTTAAACATTTGTACCGTGTCAGATACTAAAAGATTTTTATTCAATAATATTTGCATTCCATACAAATATGTTTTCTATCCAGAAATTGTTTTCATTTCACAACTATTATAATATGTAGTGTATATTTGAGGTTGTATCAAAAACAACTCGTTCTCAAATTTCTATTTTACAACAAAACTATCTAATAGCACGGCTTTGGGACATCTGCAATGTTTCAATATGTATGAAATATAGGTAATTACATTCATCAAAATAATTCCAATGTTGTAAAGCAGAAACTGTTGACAATTTTTTCGATAATAATATCGATAATCGTACAACAAACTATCGATATTTATACACTGTTCACCATTATGGTAAACCTTAGCTTTTTAATCGGTTTGAAGTTAAGTCACCTTACACATTTCATAAAGCTGGTGTAATTCTTTAGTTCTTAAAAACACGGCGTCCGCGACTAACTTCAGCCCGATGAAAAGTAAGGAATACTGCCTCTATAAAGCTTTCCTCAGATGTAATTTAAATATAACAAATAATCTGCTGCCAACTGTGGGTTTGGTATAATGTTACAAATTCAGATGTATTTAATGTTAATAAATATTCAGCAGTTGTGTCCACGTGTTTTTGTTTTTAAATCTACAGCAGTTTTTTAGGATAAAGCTAACTTTACCTTTTTAAAAACTAATCGATGTGTAACGAATTGTTAGATTTATGTATCGATAAAATAATCCCTGTAAGGCTTGCATAATGTTATTCCTAGGACAAGAGCAATAATGGTCAATATATTTTTCCAGACTTCTTCAGTCTGCAGTAGATTATTATTTATGAAAGATCGATTGTTGAAATAATTAAATAGAATTTTAGATACTTTTATCATGTTTTCGCAAACAGCTTTTCTGTTGCTATTCCTTCCATAAAGTTCCGAATAGACGTCTTTCCTTGTCCACGTAAAAAAAATAATTAAAGACCATCATGAATGCAATTATAAAACTTTTAACTAATTCTTTTAAACTTCCTAATAATACAAACATAATAATATATATCTTACCCTCAAACACATGGGAAATATACTGTATTATTCGTAAAGCATCATTTTTGGTAGTTTATGGATAAGCAGTGAGAAAAGCAAAAATACAGCATATTAAGGTAACACTTTGAGATAAAAATGGTAACAAAAATGTTATAATATGTATTAACATCCTTATTCATAGACATTATTTATCTAAACTCTATCTTTGCTGTGATAACAAGTAATAGCAAGCTGTCAGAGAAACAAAGCTGAGAAACAGACTTGTTATCACAGCAATGCTCCATCCTTAGATAAATAACCTATATGAATAAGGAGGTTAGACTTTAAGATGGTAATTTCTAAGATAAAATTTTGTTATCCGGTCATCATGTTCTGTATTGTCAATTCCAATAATTCCCAGACTTTAATGGTAATGCTGGTCTGGTTTGAGCCAAACAATGCCAAATTTACGCGTGAATACAAATCTAACATCCATCCGCTGTCATCAAACAAGACGAAAAAAACACGCATTAAAATCTGCATTGTTTAATCACAACTATAATACATAAGTTAAAGAATATACAGAATTTTGTGTACAAATTGTATGACGCAACTCTATATGCGAGACGTTTCCAGATTTTTGTTATTTTTAACATTTGCGACGAATTCACGTCAACCCGAGACAACAGAACACCTTTCGTACATGACTATCAAACTTGCAGTTTTGCGACGTGATATCACACAGACTTAAAAATGATTAACTTTACAGTAACATTTTATTATAGGTAACAACAATTCTATCACGAAATTATACATTCGGTGAGATAAATTACACGTTTTTGTGTGACGAGATATCACGTCACCGTGTAGAAAAGGCAAGACGCACTGTACTTTACCACACCTTAAGATAGCACCGAGATGTGGGCGAGAGGCAACAGAGTAACGTTATAAACCGAAAAACAAGCGAACGCCGTGTCACAGACAAATAATATATCGATAGACAATCGCGTGATTCCATTACATTACAACACGTAAAAATTGATAAATAATTTTTTTAAACAACAACAAAAAAGAGAATTACTAATTTACAAATAGAGGTATATCATTTCAACTATACACAATGTGTATCGAGCTTAGTGGTGTTACGTAAACGCGAATCGCAGGCATATCGATTTTAATCGATTAAATCTTTAACATATTATTCAATCTTATTATTACCAATCTATCGAAACCACTTTAGTAACTTACAATAACATTCGAATGCGCGTACGCTTAGCGCACGTATCCGCAACACCACTAGTCCGACGGCGAGGTCCACGAGACCCGTGCCTTGTCATGACAGCGCTGGGCCCAGCAGTGGGTTCAAATAGCCACATATACGTCTAATCTCTCAATAATTTCCTATAAATAATAAATACACTCAACAGTCAAATACTTTCTATTCTACAGTTTAGTTTGATTTTTAATTCTGGAATCTAGTGAAGTTTGGTATGGGACACCATTTTAGCCACACAGTGACAGAAAAAAATATTATTTACGGAATGGTCAGCACAAAACTAGTCTAATACTGGCATGGCCTACCTAGAAATTTTTGATTTTTTTTTATCTAAATCAGTTAGATAATGAAATAATCAGTTTACGACAATTAGGTTTAAAAACATAAATATATTAATTGGACCGCTTCTACGCTGACTTCCTTCAATAACACTGACTTGTCCGAAGTCCTTGCCTCATTATGCGATTTTGTACATACGTCATAATATTCTTGACCTGCCTTGTGGTACACTCAATCGGCCTCACAGGCATTTAGGCTACGCGAAATATGATGCATTCTAACATTATATTTATATGATAAGCTATAAAATCGGACCCTCCTAACACAATATGATTGTAACCCTAGTCTCCAGAATTAAAAAACAAACTCAAATATACATGCGTCGTAGGCTTTATAGATAGCGAGGAACTACTTTCATAAGACTCGGCATTCGATACGAAACGAAAGTTTTTTTTTCTTAATTTTATACGTAGAATATTAATCTGAATTTTAACATTGCTTGGGTCTTACATGAAAAAGTGTGTTATTTGTTTCGCAACACGAGTTTTTTCTTTCTATTGTTGCTAGTTTTACAGATATCGAGTTTATTGCCTAGTATTAGGAATCAATTACTGACTGATGAGGCCTCCGAGATAAATTTAAGTTATAGTTTGAGTTTGTTTGGCATTTGACCGTCCATCAAATTGTCATCTTATCAAACATACCAAACGCAATTTTGTCCCGCAGCCCTAGCGAGTTAGCTACACAGTTATACACTTTTGCCTCTGATTAAAAAAAACTGGCTTAGCTGCCAATGTATTTAAAAATCTACCTAATAGATCAAATAAAGGTAAAAGGGAGCAAAATAATATTTCGGACCCAAGC